>NW_019174978.1:355901-423401 GCF_002260705.1 Seriola dumerili | reverse complement strand
GAGGTGCGCTTGAGCTCTGGAGGTGACTCACGGCATTCTGATAAATCAATTATGTGGTCATGTTTCACTGCTGGGGGAGGAGAGCAAAACAAGGCATGTAAAAGGGACAACTCGTGCACGCGTGTGTGTGTGTGTGTGTGTGTGTGTGTGCTCCCCAACCATCCAGATGTTTCCCATATTTAACTCTCCCCTTGCCCTGCTGGATGTTGAGGAATCCATGAGCTTATGCAGAACATACCTCCATGTACCCCATACAGACTCTGGTCATATTGTGCAACAAAATAATTTTCATCACCAGAGTTCATTCCTTGTGCCACATGACACAGATGTAGTGCCTCTGTCAGTGTAGGAGGTACATGCCTGAGGGAAAGCTGTTTTTGGCTTCAGTATTTGGCTCCAGTATTGTCTGCCCGCCTGCATCTTTTCTTGCTTTTCTTTCTTTCCTTGTTTTCATTTCAGTAGTGTGAGAGCGATCAGTAAATTTATGTCAAAGTTTTGATAGCAATCAACAATGGATGAAAAGACACTGACTACAAAACCACAGATGTTTTAAAATGGACGAGGTTTTGAGCCCACTCCGATCCTTGTCAGGTGAAAGACAAAGCACCGACTGGTATCGAAACACTGACATTTAAATTCGTTTGTGGATTAGAGTCAGTGTGAGGCATAACTCTTCTTAGCGATGCTATTTAATGGTGTCCTTGCACCTACCTGTGTTCATTTAATTCTTCTCTTCCTATAACGATAATGTTAACATGAGCTGGGCGATAATTTAATATCATCATCTATCTATTTCAGTAGAATCCAATTTTGAGAATATGATTATATTATATTATTCTTATACAAAATTATGTGAAATATGATTTAATTAGTGGAACATAGTTCATTGCATTTCACTACAGATGTTCTGATACCACTTTTTCCTTCCTGATTCCGATACTTTAACATGTGTATTGGCCCATACCGAGTACATATCCGATACCATTGCATTAAAAAAAAAATCCAACACTTGTATAGTGCTAACGCTGTAAGGATGCGATGTGATTGTTTTCGTAGTTGTATGGCATGGCTCAGATTAAATATGACTGCCATAGAATTTTTCTTTTATCATCCAACTCTACATGTAACATCAGTTCATGATACTTGACATTAATCCCTGTCACATTACATTTAAAGTGAAGCCGTGTCTTCTGAACATTTGCTACTGTTGTCACAACTGACAATTATAGAGTAATAGTAAATAAGAGACCAATTAAAGCTGTAGCAGCTAAACCACAGAAATGATTTGCTGTTTTTTTTTGTTTTTTTTTAAAAGTCACATAGTCTTGCTTTGAGCATCCTCATTCTAAAATGTTTTGAGTATCAAACACCCTTGTAACCTCGAAACATGGCTGCCATCCTTCTTGAAACACAGCCACAATGGTTAGTTGAATTCTTGCTTGTTCCAGTGGATACTTTGTACGGCTGACAAAAACTATTACAATGCCCTTAGAAACTTCTCAAACCACTGCTTTATAGCATAAACCACATCTCTCTGTATTGTTTCAAAGAACCATTGTTATGCCAAAACGTGGCTAAATACGCTGCTTGTGGCAAAGCTCTGTAGCTTCACGGAGGGTAATAGTCAAACACAGAAGCCATGTATTGTGGCACGATGATAATTATTTGGAATAAACTGAGCGTACAGATAGACAGTGCATGGGTATTGTGAGAAAGTTTCTGTGAATGTCTTGATGATTTTTGTCCACCGTGAAAATGCACAATCCATAGTAACCCGGATAAATTCGAGACACGCCGCTTCTGGTCTCTCTGAAGGACGAAACTAAACTTTCTAACAGCCAGACTTTTAAACCAGAGGGAAACCAAAGAGACACAGTTAACCTCTCCCTTCCATCGCCTCTACAGACTTCTACTTTGACGGCTGTTCTCCTCCTCCACCCCTCTCTGCCACACGGAGTATCATAGCTGATAGTGACGTCTGCTCCTCTCTCTGAGCGACTCATACTCATTTGGTGTCTGTCTCTTTAGATCTTTCCTCCCTGGCTTTGTAGTCCCGCAGCCGCAGGCACGCCTCTTGAAGTGTTAGTGTGTGTCTGAATGCTGTCATTTCCCTCTCTGGACCATGTGTGTCTGACCTGTTGTTCAGTAGAGCTTACACACACGTGCACACACACACACACACACACACACACACACACTGTTGTCATACAGTGGACGATGAACCAAATCCTCCACATGTTTCCAGTTAGCCTGGAGGACAGAGGATTTAAACTGGGGACAGACAAGAAAGTTAACTGTAGCTTTTAAGTGTGTGTCTGTGTGTGTCGTCTGGATTTTCTCAGATTTAAGATTTCTGCTGTTGTCAACCCACACACACACCACACACACACACACACACACACACACACACACACACACACACACACACACACACACACACACACGCCAACATGATCTTCTGCCTATGTAATAACAGAAGAGGAAGAAGAGGATCTAGTTAACAGGGATTTTACTGTATATTACTAGACACTTAAAGACATGATGTGACCTTTGATGTACGGATGCACCTTAATTCTGCCTTTCTTCCCTCTTTCACTCTTTATCTGTCCTCCTCTTCCTCCTGTCACATGTTTTTTTTTTAATACACTCTCTCTCTCTCTCTGTCTCCCCCTTTTGCGTCCTCTCTACACTCCTGCCCAGCTGTCTGTGGGTTTGAGGTTTTCTGTCCAAAGGTTGGATGATGCCGGACCAAAAATCAGCTTTGAGCTACAGATCCACAGGTGACACACCCACCAACAGTCACGCATACTGCCTAACGTCCCACACTCACACACACACACACACACACACACACACACACACACACACACACACACACACGTACAAAGAGCTGTTTGTCTTTTCCCTGAGCCATGTAAATAAGTTCTGTGTCTGTCCTGATCATGTCAACGTCTGTGGTTTGATGAAACTAACCGCAGCGACAGAAGAAGACAGATGGCCGTGAGGAACTCCAGAGAGAAGACAAGCTCGACACAACACGTCCACTGTTTTGCTTCATTGTATTGATTTCGATACTGCACATCACTAGACACAGAAGCAGACAGTTAAATGTAGGCCAAGCTAGAGGAATCCCTCTTGGAGTCAGCTGAACATAAAAATACAGCTTTATCAAGAGCTTTTCTGAGCCTTTGGTTTCACTCATATTGTATCGCGGCCTCCGGTGCAATGTTTCCAAATAGACAGAGGATGTAGAGCTTAGCCAGCGAGGTGTATGTTTTCATTTTCACACCTTAGATTTTAAATAAACTCCCTGTGAATGTCTCCACAGCTCCAACAAAGATAACTCCAACAGCAACCCAGTCGCTTTGAATCTGTCCATCGTTGCCAAGGCCCAGCTCGATTTACGTGGGTAAGTCAAGCATCTTTGCGTGTGAGAGCACGGCGTCTTCACCAAGAAACAGTGACAAAAATTCTTTGTTGCCGTGTCTGCTCCCCGAAGATACAACTGATCTGGTTTCAGTCTAAACTTGTTGGTGTTTGAAGGATATTACTGCCCCTTTTGTAATGTTTGAATTTGTGAAGCGTGTTTATATACAGATGGAAAACAGCATGAAAACACATTGCTAGAAATAAATTTGAAGTAATCATGTGCACATGGGATTCTTATGAGCCATTGACATGTACATAGATGCCCATATACCCACTGAGACACGAACACGCATAAACACACTGACACTTCAAAGCTTGGAGCCTTGCATGGCGTTGTTTGGGTGTGGTCACTGGTACACACAAGCAGAGGGGGTCCCGGGATGACAGAAACGAGAACGTACAAGTTCCTGTGTTTGTACTGCCTCAGCTGTTTCCATCTAGAGTTTAAAATTCTGCATTTTATATTCTAAACCGCAGTTTTTAAAATACACAGCAGTGGGATTTATTCAACTCTGATTAGACTGTGCCCACCAATAGTAAGATCTGCATGCACTGCATGTCAATTGTATTCATATTTGCCTTTCAAACATTACACCAACCATTTGGGGCAGTATGGTGTCCTCAAACGAGGCAGGAAAATCTTCAAACTGGCATTTAAAGCTTCACTTGCATCTCTCACTATTACTGATATTATTGATATTTGAATAATATTAATTCTGACAGAGTTTATATGAACTTTTTAACAGTTCAAAATGTTTTTGTGTTTAATTTTTCTTTAAAAAGGTACTTATACTGCAGACATGGAATATTTGACCTTCCAATATGACAACAGGGCTGTTAAAGGATAGGGTCAGATTGTTTAAGTCAATCTTACAATTATATTCACAGAACATATGTACAGACAATGTGTTTAAAGAGTTTTTCTGTTCTGACCATGACGTGTTACCTTCCTAGTGTAACTCCAAAAAAAAAACATAATCTAGAGGCCATAATCTACAGTCCCTGTACTCCAAAGTTCAACTGGAGCTAATATGAGGCTTTAGTCATCTGAGATTTTGAAAAGGTGAAAAGGTGTTTTTGCAAAGCTATTGGCCTTTTGACGCAAACATATTCTGTGTTTGATTGCTGAGCCATGGTGGAGGGATACAGCCTGGTAGTCAGGTGTAGGTTTGTAACACAGGCGATAAGGCCGACCTCTGTCAACTAGAGAGTATCCCTCTGTCACAGCCAGAGGGAAATGACCAATAACAGCTGTCAACATTCATATGGACAGTGAGTATTATATTTGGATGGACTCGTAACCTATTAATGTGCACATGCATCAGTGTCACTGAGTTGTTTCTCCTCCCTCCAGGGTGTCTCATCCCTCTCAGGTGGTGCTGCCATTCCCACGCTGGGAACCTAAAGAGAAGCCTGTCAAAGAGGACGACGTGGGACCACAAGTAACACACATATATGAGGTAAATGGACACCTTTACATCGACGCACAGCTAAGTGTCTGAATCTCATGGGATGTTTTTGTCGTTGTTGGTCAAGAAAGTCCAGGTCTTTGCGTGGACTGTTAAGATGAAAAGAACAGAAAAATAGGTGTGGGAAGTTGTAAATTAGACCACAGCAAGAAGGGGGCTCTGTGAGGTGAAGTAAAGAGAACACACACACATACAAAGTAAAACCAGTAGCTCTATAAATAATTGGCCCCTGGCTGATCAAAGGTCTCCAGCTCAGGAGTAATTACTGCTGTGAAGGCAGGAAAAAGAGACATGAGGAGGGAAAAGAGAGAATGGAATAAGGAGCAAGGCGAGGCGAGAGGAGGAGGAGGAATGGGGAGTGGGGTTGTTCTTAAGACTGGACACAGTATAATGAGTAATGAGTGATAATCATTGAGGGGAAAAACAAGGTCAAACAGAGGTACAGACAAATGGTTAGATGGAAGGAGGATGGCAGACAGACTGGCAACAGTTTACAATAGGGGTGAGTATGTGTGCGTGCGTGTGTGTGTGTGTTGTACATTTTTGTTTTAAAGGGATGGCTGCTTCATTGAACTGGAGTGCAGCAGTGTCTGGCCTGTCCTGCAGCTGATAATGATTTTCATTTGTGGTACTTTTTCCAGTTGGCAGCTGCTTCTAGTTAGAGAGAACAGAGTTTTTTTTTTTTTTTTGCTCTCATAGAATTCCTGCCCCGCAGCACCAGGATCATGTCCTGTTTGGATGACTTGCTTCAGTGTTAATGACCATGTGTGTGTATGTGTGTGTGAGAGAGAGAAAATACAGGGTAAAAAAGAGGATTTATTGAATTGATGGTTCATTTAGGCTCATAATTCATTTATCCTCATTTAGATGTGGAATGATGAGCCAGGTGATGTTGTAGGTTTAGCTTGTCTTGCGTTTCAATCCCCAGTGACTGAAGGCTGCATTAGTATTATCTTCACTAAAACACAGGTGGCCTGTGTCTTCATTCCACAGTTAGGATAACCTGATTATAGCCTCAGTCACTTGAGACCTACTAATAAGACAGAAGAGACCACAATACTGACAACTTTCTTCTCCCTCCCTCTGTCTCCAGCTTCATAACTCTGGTCCCAGCAGTATTCGAGAGGCTGAGCTTCAGGTCGGCTGGCCTTCCCGTTTCCGTGACGAGAACCTGTTGTATGCCATGGAGATTCAAACTGACGGACCAATTAGCTGCCGGACGAACACCAGTCTCAACCCACTTGGCCTCCAGGTAACATGAAAACATGTGAACATATACAAAACCAAATAAATAATCATGAATATATTTCCTGTAGAGGGAGTGAATATGTTTCATAGTGTTTCTAACCACTAAATTGTCTTTCTCACTCACAAAAACTTGCATATTATTAAACCACAAGCCCTCCTGCAATATCAGACTTTTATTTATTACATTGCTAGCGGCTTATTTATCCATTGGTCCATCATTTATACCCGCTCATTTAAAACATAATTGTACCCAATGTTCTGGCTGTTCTCCATGTTCTTTGGCTGGTTGGCTCGAAACAAGGAGGCTGAGGAGTATTATGTTTATTAGTAGAAATTAGAGTTGGAAGAGTTTCCAATATCTATGATTTCATCTGTAGAGTAATTCAAAAAGAAAACATGCAGTTATTTCAAAAAGTGAGCAATCATGTCTGAATGTAAAATGCTGCAAGCTACAACCATCTATGAAAACAAAGTGAGTCAGATATACAACACATGGTGAGAGGTCAGAGTTTTTTTTTTTCTTAATTTTCTTCTTGATTTGCTCATTGCCAATATAAGTGTAAAATAAATTGTTGGCCAGACATAATAAAGCAATTTTGAGATGTCCCTGTGGGTTTTGGCAACTTGTGATAGCTGTTATTTTTGACACCTCACAGGCTAAATGATTATGCAGAAAAAAATAATTGATACTAAGAATAACCAATAGCTGCAACATGACTGACAAATCTTTATGAGTGACTATTGCAGAAACGAGCATGATCCCTCACCAGCTTCCCACCAGCCAACACTGCTAGTTGTGTTGTTAAAAATGGAGACACTGCTACTGGGAATTGATCCCAGCTCCCCCCTGAGGTGGCACGCCATTTTTTTTAGCCTCTGTGCCCCAGGGTTACACTGAATAAAACATTATTTTTACAGTAATAAATTTACAAACTTCAAACCACTGTCCAAAGCACCATTATTGTTATCTGTGGCCTGTTTGTGCAGCTCTGTCACTTGAGACTCACCGGCTGAAGTGACAGAGCTGCTGCCCACTGAGCTGCAGGAGGAAAAGCAGACAACTGTAGTTGCTATGCTCTGCTTCCAGAATTAGTAGAGAGGAAAAAGCAAGTCATGTCCCACACATCTCCTTTAATTTGAAATGTTTTATTACTGTTTAATGTCCATCAAGCTTAAAATATCTATCTTTTATAGGAGTGAATCATCTATCTCTCTATCTGTTGTGAGTGAGCGGTAACATGAAGAAATTTAGGTTGCATAAGATGCAATTAGGAAATATCTTCAAATCCTTCTTTCATCAAAACACTTTTTGATCAGATCACTAGCTGTCATTTGTTTCCACAGCTTCTGATTTTGTGTTATTTTACTACATCCCTTACAACATCTTTAAAATCTTACTTTACAAGCCTTCACTGTCTCCACGTTCACTATCTCCTCATTTGCAGTCTGGGCTGCATCAGAGCCCATGTGCAATACAGACGACACTAAAAAAACATCAGTATGTATTCACCAGGATGTTCTGACAAATAAGTGTCCTCAAAGGCCTAAACACATGCTGTTGAGGGAATGATTGAAATAACACCAAGGAATGTGAGCATTGGAACAAGTTAGTATTTTCCCATTTACAATATCTTATTGGTCAAATCTCTAAAAAGCTGATAAACTCCTTAAAGCTCAGATCTGATATCAATGTAAAAGCCTAACTGGCTAAAATACAAGAAACAGTTCTTGTAGACTGTCTACTCTAATATAATTCATAATAATAAATATGATAAATTAATCTATGAAGTGTAGATTCATCATTTTCAAAGTGTTCATAACTCTCTCTCTCCTTGTCTGTGTCAGATCTCTGCTCTCCAGGACACACCTGAATTATTGGGTTTCTTGAGGAACACCAGCGCTCCTCCTCACCGCCACAAACGAGCCGCCAGCAAAGCTCAGAATTATAGCGGTAAAACCTTGGTGAGCCGCACATATGTGTATATCGTCCTAAGAAAACAAACTCAACCGAATGTTCATTAGTGATTCACAGATGTTTGATGTTTTCCTTCTCTCTCTTCTGACTTTCTCCTCATGCAGAACTGCACTAATATCTCCTGTCTGAGGATCACGTGTGTGGTTGGCCGGTTGGATCGTGGGCAAAGCGCAGTGGTCAAGATCCGTTCAAGACTCTGGGCACATACTTTCCTGCAGGTCAATATCTTGAGCTATCATTTTGATTTTGATTTTTTTTTTGCTTTACTTCCTTCCTAGGTTTATCACTCTATTTTTAGAGTTTGTCCTTGTTTTTCTGTGATTTACTGTTGTGCAACGAAAATAGACGAACAAAGGTATAAAGTTGATTTCTGTTCCCTTGAAACAGCAGTGGAGAAAACAATTTCACAATAAGGCCCATTAAGTTCTGGAACTTTTGATCATGTTCAATTTACCATTTTGTCTGAGCATGTTACTGTCAATCATCGGTCCAGTTCAAACTGAACTACACTGAGTTGTACCTGACAAACCAACATAATAATTAGAATATGAGATGGGTTAAATGTCACCTTTTAAAAAATAATGTAATATGTGTCTTACAGCGGCGTAACGACCCATACGTTCTCAACTCTACTGTGTCCTTCATGGTCACAGCCATGCCGTACCGAATCCAACCCCCCACCCTGCCTCAACACAACACCTCGGTAAGATGGAGAATGGACACAGTGTGTGAGTTTTTCAGGCACTAAAGGCGAGAAAGGAAATGCATTAGCACTTATGAATACTTTTCTCCATCTGTCTGCGTTCTGCAGATGGGGACCCTGGTGTTGTGGGGGACTCCTGATGTATCGTTTGCTGTTCCACTCTGGGTCATCATCCTGGCCATTCTGCTGGGGCTGCTGGTGCTGGCCATGCTAACACTCGCCATGTGGAAGGTACACACACATACACACTCACGCACACATACACACACACATACACACATCATCTTCCTTCCTAAAGCATTCCTTGTGGTAGTTTAATTATCCAATCCTACACTAATGGGTTAATATGATTCCCATAGTGTGGTTTCTTTGACCGGGCGCGGCCACCAGCTGACGATGACATCTCCGACCAGGAGCAGCTGACATCTGAACAAACTGGGGACGCATAAGACGATGACATGACAGCTCCTGATTGGAGGACTGTGGTTTGGGAGGCATGTGCACCTTCTGAGTAACTTAAATCAGATCTGAGATCTGTTATAGTTGGACCCTACATTCCTTGGCTGGAGATCTTCTGCCTCTCTGTTAACGACACTGACTGAAAGTACAGACTGAAGACTGCAGCGCCAATCAGACTGGGACCAAAGAACGAGGTTCATACCAGAAGGAGTGGGACCAAAACACACTAAACAGGCTCAATCACACACACATGTCCATTGTTTATCCATTGTGATGAAGCACCAGAGCTGAAGACAGACTGGACTTTGTTGTGAAGACAATGCTTTAAATGTTTCTGCAACTGAACGTTTTCATGTGTCTGTGTAAGTGAGGCACAAAGAGACTTGACATCTATGCACAAGTGCTTATGTGAGAATGAGAGCGTTTGTTTGTGAGAGTGCGTGTGAAGGTGTATATGTGCAGGTACTGTACATATGCGCGTGTTTATTAGGTGCCTCTTATGTCATCCTATCGTTCAGTTATTGAATTCTTTCCCCACCTGATTTAATTTATCCTGGTTCTGTATACAGATTTATTACACATACACACACACACATAGGATGCAGCCACATGCATAAACACAAAGGCACAACGTTAATGTGTATATTTATGAATGTATGTGCAATATTTGGGTGTTGCGTGATACTGAAGCTTGTTTACACTGGCATTATTTTATTAGAGCTTAATGTTTCAATTGTTTATGTATATAAGTGATTAATTGGTATATTAGATATTAGTATTGCAAAAGCAACAGAGCAATTGTTTAGACTGATTTAAATCACCACATGACATCTTAAAAAAAGAATAAAGTGAGGAGACAAATAACAGATAAATAACTTATTACTGTCTTGCCTGTTATTTTGGATTTTTTTCTAACAGTTGATAAGACTTAAAAGGAGAAGCAGACTTGAAAAGATAACCAGTCCATATCAAAACTACATTGCAGACAGTCTGAGACTGTGTACATTACTGCACGGACTGGCATTTAACAGTGCATTTGATGTTGGCAGGCAGAACAAAGGGGTCGGGGCATCAACAGTACCCTGAATTTAAAACGTACTTTTAATGTGCCATCTTTGAGTCATCTTTGTTATTTGTATCAAGTGTGAAGTTTTATCGGAATAAAGTGTTGTTTGATTACTCATTCTCATTTTCAGTTTATTAGGTAACTGAACCTTACATTGCGCTCTCCAACATGAGCTCCCATTTTCATCTGTGCTACAGATACAGATACAGAACAGTAGCTTTTTGCCCAAACCAAGCAGTTAATTTTCCTATGTTTTATTAATACTAATAGCACATCATTCTTTTATACAGTGCAGGTTACACATACACTACCATACATGTTCTTGTGTAGTTTAATATGAATGAAAGTACAACACAAGAAAAATATAGATTATAGAGTTAGATGTCATATATCGCTAATAGTATCTAAAGCCACCTCTTTCCAAAATCTTTTCTGGTCAGTCCTGTCCAATACCATAATAGTTTCCAAGGCTGATGTGTCCTCCTCTGCGGAAGGACTCTTGCTCCCCCAGGTGGTGCAGTGTAGAAACAAATGAATGTGTTTGGAGGAGCAACACTGTAAAACCCTGTGCAGAACAGCAGCCTCTCGAGGCAATGACTTAAACAAACCTCTGTGGTGGTCAAAGTCATTTCAGAATATGTCAAAATAAGTTAAAACACAGCTGATACACACAATTCTGAATGTTGCTGAGCAGTGAGTTGGGGGTTAGCTTAAAACCGTTGATGATGACGGCAAATTCAATTAAGTATTATTATTTGTGTGGTGTTAAAATAACAGCATTGTTAAATTTTTTTTCTGAACTGAAGAATGTTTTCTGTATTTATAGCCAAAACCAAGTTTCCTTTTGGCAGCAATTTGTTCAGCTTGATACTTGATATTTAATTTCCTGTTCTTTATAACACTGTAGAAATTAACAGGGCCATCTATACCAGGCGCTATGTAGCTATAGTTTATTTCTCTCAAACGTCATTAGTGCAGCTGCAGGTTTGTAGCATTACAAGTCACCTACCCTATAGAAGACAACACAAGTCAACCGAGAGTTAGAGCTGTGGTAATATATGGTCTCTTAATCTATAAGGCATGACGGGAGATTGATGAGACATGATGGGATATCGATGGGGCATTTTGTGAAGCCACAAAATATTTAATATCAAGTTTTATGAAGTGTGTGTTTTCTGTTCTGAGACATAAACTTTCACTGGTTTCTCCAGTCATCTCTCCATTTCACTCTCTGTGTAGCAGCCCCAGACGATACACCACATGACCTTACAACATCACAAGTTCTTTGCTTTTGGACGATGTTAGATTCTTATGTTTCTCATACTCATACTGCACATCTAACTTAAATGTTCCTTATACAAAATATGTTCATATCTAGTTTTCTCAGCATTAACCCTTTAAAAAAGGAAACAGACCATTACAAAACTAATATGGGAGGACACATACACAGTGTTCGCATCAGCTTACTTAACAGTACAATGCAGTATAATGCATGCCCTCTATCCACCACTAAAGCAAGAATGTACACTTTCAAACATAATATGTGTACAGTGTATCAGATCCATGGAGGTAGCTCAAATTTATAGTCAGCTTGTGCATTAATATTTTGTTTATAAAGGTGTACAAACAGTCAGTGGAGGTCAAATTGGAGCAGTGCACACCATAGAAATGTAAATCAGACTGCTGCTGGCTGAGATTAGATTAGTCTTTGATATTTCCATTATTTGCCTGAATGAAAACATGGTTTGTCATCTATGAGGTATTTTCATTCTCTATTAGCTGTACAGGTAGAAAACCTGATCATTTTGAAACACAAAGCAAATGAATTACATGTAATCTTGTCCTCTCTTTAAGTGAAAGCCCGTGTGCATGTTGCCAACACAATCTGAGGCACAATGGGCAGCCTCACTAAACGCCTGTAGGGCACACTTCACATGAAAAAATATTGTGAATGATTGAAGCAGCTCAACAATATCTAAAAATGATGTTGCTCATAGGAAATATTGTTTTGATGATTTCTGAACACTGAGCCTCTTACCATCAGCAGGGAAGCGTTTGATCTTTCAGACCTACCTCTAGGCCGTAATCGACAAAACTACAAAAGGAAAAACATCATTGATTATTTTTGCAGAAATTAGAAATTCTGCGTAGACTCTCTCCAAATAGTCCCCGGTTCAATCTTGTCAAGGCTGATGTTTATTGTTGGAAATATCAAATCAGGAGAGTGGAAGGGAAGCTATTATCAGGCACATCTCCAGTGGAGGCATTCACTGTATCACAGTCACACAGCTGGAAAACCACATTTTCAAAGTATTGCCAAAGCTCCCTCTCCCTGTCACTCTCTTTCTGTCTCTCTCGTACACACACACACTGAAGCCTGAATCTTGTAGGAAGGAAAACATAAAAAAGAGACATACTGCGTTTTTTCTTTAGACTCTTTATTTCTTTGAATATATTTGATCAAATGTAAAATCAAACATTTGAAGTAAAGATTTAACAGTTTCTGACTAGCAAATCTCAACACCATCAAAATAAGGGAACATTATTGATACTTACTACATACTGTACGTAGGACATACTGTATCTTAGCTGAGATTTATCCAACAAACAGACCCGAATTACAAAATTTTTTTTTTCTTTTTTAAGTCTTATTTCTCCCATAATTTCCTGGATTTTTGAGCTAGTGCAAAAGAAAATATATTAGGTGAAGCAATATCCTGTATTTCTGTCAAATAAATGATGATGTAGTCTTGAAACTTCACTTCAAAGGTCTGTATATGGGGATCAGTGTTTATCCTCTCCACTGGCGACAAGATCATACCAACATTATAATGGAAGACTTTGGCTATTTACAAATCACTGAGATGTACTGTTAGTGTACAATTCCTCTCAGACATGCTGTACATTACTGATGTGTATTAGTCAAACTAAAACACCCCACCCCCATATGTCAAAGTGCAAATCCACAGATCACCACAAGGTGGTGCTTATACACCATATTCAACATTATTTAGAAACGCTCTGAAAATTACATATTTGAATGGGTCTAGTTCAGAAAAGGGGTATAATGTTATTAAGCCTCTCCAACAGGCTGATATGAGGGTCTAACTTCAAGCCCCTAGACGTCTGTGGTCCACCCACACAGATGTTTTCACTGATGTTGCCTGGTTAGATCTCCGCTCAGCAATGTATGGGGCATATGCTGACTGTGCTTGACTGCTGCTGCTCCTTTTCAGGGCGGAACAATGTCCAGCTTTATTATACTTATTGAGTTGTTGTTTAATTTACAGCATATCTCCTGCCAGCATCAACCTGAGCAGAGATCTTACTGGCAAGAATAACTGTGAGGGTGTGCAAGGACTGTAAATGATACGACAGGCAATATTCAATATATTTGTCATTGTCAATAAATCGCATTAAAAGACTAAAACCAACAATGAACTGATTAAGCTAACATGTATTAACAGGTAGAAGTCTGATCCACCAAAATTCTTTGCCTCGATCTTTGCTGTTATCCAAAACACATGAATATGGCTTATGTAGTTTATTTTCAGTCAGTTACTCATAATGCTGTAATGTATCACTCCACAGCTAAAATAGTCCCCAACTAATGCATTATTTGTTCCTGTTTGAATAATGTTTGCTAAAAACTATAGTGCTATCACATATTTGCAGCTTTTAAATATTTGTGTTTTCAGTAGGGATGAATGGGCTTGGAGCTGGGCGCCACAGAGAGGGTAAGGAAGTCAGCAGTTTGACTAATGCATCGTTGGTTTTGGTCTTTTCGTGGGATTTATTGACAACAAGAAAAATGCAGAGTAACACCAGCCGTTTCCTTTAAGCATCAATCCAACATTTTATAGATTTGTCCGTGTCATGGTGTCATTTCAGGTCTGTATTTGAAAAATAACAATTCCTTTAAGGAAAGTACAAACACGGGCCAGGCTCACAGAGAGAAGAATGGCTACAAAGACAAACTGATGAAACAGTAGCTCTACTTTGTAACAGTGAGGAATATAAGACCACATCTTTTTGGAGGAGAACAGTCACTGGGCAGTGTTTAGCCTGAGCAGTCAAACACACATAGACAGAGAACAGTCTGGTTACTGGGTTTACAACAAAACACCTTTCAGGAGCTCTAAAAGGTTAATGGCTATTATGATAAACTGCAGTTCATATTCACACATACTGTATGTTACAGTGTGCAAGTCAAATTCAATTCTGAGGAGGCCAAATTATGCAGATGTTCCCAAAGAACTGTAGCACATTCATGAACATTAGATCAATACCTGAACTGACAATAAACAATAGCAGAACCACTTGATATTGGTGAGTTAATGGAATGATTGAAGAAGGAGGCGCTGTGGCACATACAGTACATAGGCTACATAAGGGTTAGAATATCTATACACACAACTGTACACTTTCTGGGATACAATTTGCTGTACATGATCGACACTAGCTGGCTAGTTAACTCTACAACTCTCTCTTTCTTTTTCTGAATAGTAGCTCTATCATTCATCAAAAATAAAGTTGAGATAGTTTGCCCGATGTGTGTTTACATTCCCTGTCCCGGTATATATTGTTTTTTTTCTCATGGATAAACCTGTAGGACATTATATGATGAGAAACAGTCAGTTTATTATTCCCGTTATATCTAATAGTTGAGGAACAGGGGCACCACCACCACCGCCACCAACACCACAATCCTGCTGGATGCTTCATCAAAGTGCTGCTGCTCAGAACATACACATGTGACTGTGGACAAGCACAGACCTACACACATACACACATACACACCACACATACATACAGACACATACTGTTCCTGAGTATGAACTGTAGGGTTTTTATTTTGGCTCTACTCTAAGAAACAAATCTACTAACAGAAAGAAAGCTGTTTTACTCAAAACAGCAGTACTCTGATATACCAGGTATGGACTTAACAAAGGCATACCATCATTGAGGAAAATAGGTTTTAACGGTAAAACCCTAAAAACCATGTGCTGCTGTGAACCAGGTATGTATATATCTAAGGCCATAGTTTCTGTAAAGAAAGCGACAGGATACATCAGTAGAATGGGAAGTTAACATTTTTCCATCAATAAGTAATTATTATGTCATGTTGTTGATTTTTTTTTCTTTTTATATTATGGTGTGTTTGCATTTAAAGTTGCTCTTCTATATTGACAGTGGGTCAGATGGCACTGTGTAACGTGAAAGGGGACGCTCGTGGTGATGAATCCATAGAAAATTATTAGCGAACTCAACAGTTCCTCTTTTTTTATCATCTTTCATCTTTTCATTGTTTTGGTTTTATGGCCCACAACTTTTACTCTTTTGGCTCACACTCATCAACCAAATTTCTAGCTGCAGCAGGAAGTTGTTTTCAGTAAAGAAGCTCTAAAAGTAATGGAGAATTGTGTAACTTCAGAGCCAGATGTTTCCTTCAGAGCAGAAACAGAGCTAAAAGTAGGATGAGCTGGACTTTGATTCATCAGGCTGCCTGAAACATGACTCCAGATGAATGCAAATGTTGCTCTGTGTCTGCTGGATGTGTCATTACGCAATTGTTGGCTAACAAATTTGCCATATCAAATTTAAAAGGTATATATATATATGTATATATATCTCAATGTTATGTTTACCATTTGCTGTGCTGCCCCCAAGTGGCCAAAAAAACAATTAATTACAGTAGCTATATTGCAGTATGCGGGCTGAGTCCATACAAAGATTAGCTAAAAACCCATCCAGAGGTATTAGACCAAAATATTTTTTCCCTTTTTGTACATATTTGAAATGCTGCAGATAGCAGCCAGGGTAAAAGACAAAACTCATGCTATCCTTGAAAGGAATTACCAGACTTTGCTAACAAGCTATCAATGTAAAGTTGACTGAGGAACTTCATCAGAGAAATGCACCCATGTGCAACTGCTGTCACCCACATATTGCAAAAGCATTGGTATGAAATTCTCAGCATATACTCGTCACTGGTGCAGGAAACGACACACACATGACGTCATGAGTCAGTACTGAGGACAAATTCAGTGGTTTACATTCAGGCCTTTTCACTTTTTTTATATTTGCAGGCTGCACAGACAACTGAGCTCACAGCTACCAGCCACACACACACCTGACACACACAAAACCAACACACAGGCACATACATGTGGAGACAAAGTGGCACAACCCAACAGTGGTAGCACACATCTGTTATGGTATGAAAAAGAAAACTAAATTAATAACAGAAAACTCAAAATCCTCATCGGACACACAAGGCAGGGTAAATCACAGCCGTGATGATTGAGCATTGTTATTGAAATTAACAGCAAAGCAAATTAACAGCGAAACAAACAAAGGGTCAAAATATGGGCACCCACTTTCCACATGCTGACATCGGGGTCTGTGCTTGTTCATGTGATAAGAGGAATGGTTGACTGCTCTGCATTCAACAGGTTCAAGCCACATGACAAAAGAGATCAAATGTCAAAGTGAAACGTCTCTCAGGTGACTGACTGCCATTCATACTCAACATTCACGCTGCATTCATTTTTGCTTTCAGCATTGATTGCACTGATCTCATGTGTGATACCACTTATGAAGGTGCTCTACTGTACTTCATCGTAGATATCAGACTTAAGTGAAAGAAAAGAAAACATGTAAATACTGTGTAAACTCAGTCTATATTACAGTAGTCTGGATAGAGAGAAAAGAGAGGGGATAAACACAAAGCAAACCACTGGTATTTAAAATTCCTTAAAGTTCTCTCAACAGTCTACTCTTTTGTTCAAGCACCTTTCACTCCCGGTACTGGAGTGGCCCTCTATGCTGATTTTAACCTCCTGAGGGACAAAAGAGGGTTTGGGCAGAGTCAGAGGAGGTTCCTCCTCAGCTCTCTCAGTCTGGTCTCTCTCCGGAGCTGACCAGCGTCTCTTCCGGACTGAGGGTCTCTCTGGATCACCACATTGTATTTTGTTAAGCACAGGCATGTCTGTTTTCACTGATTCCTGTCTTACTTCTCCAGTTCCCAAGACTGTCAACATTGGTCCAGCTCCATAGATCCCCTCCGCTGGTCCTGGAAGTAGTCCCAGTCCTGGTGGTAGCTCTAGTCCTGGTCCTGGTCCAGTCACCTGCTCCCTCTCCAGCCTGTCTGCACTGGAAGCCTTCATTAGGAGGCCACTGTTACTGCCTGCAGCATTTGGACTCATACTGTTTCTTACAGCGGCATCCACATTGTGACAGGAGTCAGAGAGGTGACTCGTCTTCAGCTTAGTCCCCAAAGCCTGGCTGTCTGTTACCGAACTACTCCTCAAGCCGCGGAGGGTCAGCGACACACACACATCGCCCACACACAGCTTAGCGCAGGACAGCTCAAACAGCTGGGTGGTCCGGTCTGGGCAGCAGGACGACCAGCCCTGACCAAATACAAAGAAGGGGTACTCCACCAGCACCTCTACACACACCTGCATAGGAGCACGTGCACAACAAACAGAGTTAGCTCACGGTAAAACACAGGACGTACAAAAAGAACAGAACTTTTCAAAGCTACTATGTGAAGGATTTTAAAGGGATTATAGCGTCTTGCAAATTATTCTGTTTTTGTATGTAGAATAATTTGATTTTGTCCCTTTTTGCAGAGGAAATTTGAACATGTCACAGTAAGAAAAGCCTGGGTGTAAATAATAAAATAATGGTGCCTTAATTCTATTTAGCTACTCAAGTTTTAGGATCCTGGTCTGTGCATGCTGCCTCACTGTCAGACTGTCATGATTTAGTGGGACACTTGAATAGAACAGACTACTATGTTGAAAACCAGTGAAGTCTAAAGCGGAGACTGTTATATTTTAAAGCTTTTTAAATTTTTAGCTCATCACAGATCAGAGCAGCACTGACAAGTTCACATTTCTGTAAACTGCAGAATGTCACACTTAGTACATATCTTGGTCAAAATTCTTAAATAACCAAATTGAAGAGATTATGTATTTATGTTAAATCATTAATATAACTGAATACTCAATAATCCAGTATCAGTCAGGCTCTCACAGTGGACATTAGCAGTAGGTTGAAAAAAAATCATTTGAAGTAAGAAGGGTGTTTTCGTTTGTCCTACTTCTGCATTAGTGATGGAGTTTGAAAATGTTTTTGCTGCTAAAGGCATTTTGTGAGTGAGAGATGTTCACCTCTGTTTGTAACTGGTCGATTTTAGAGTAAATTTTTTCATCAATTTCACCATCGTTTGGAAAAATTATATAATTCTGCTGCCTATTTATTTACTCTATGAGCACTGCTGTCTGCCACAGAGGTTTTTCTTCCACTACTACCACTAGGGGGCGCCAAATACTTGAGATTTCAAATTCTACACAGAATGACCTTAAAAGTTAAACTCATGATTAATCATACAACAGAGATGAATCTGGAATATCTCACCTGTGCTTTGAGCTCTCCCACAGAAAACTGTATGACCACAGCATTGGGAGTTTGCCCACTGTCAATACGCTCAACAGTACTGGAGTCAATCTTCAGCTCACTGCTAATCTCAGCGCTCTGGATGAAGTCCTCTGTCTTGAGGTCCTCCACACGCTTCAGCTCCCCATCAGCCAGCTGGATGATAGAGCCTCGCATGAAGAACGGAGGAAGTGCCACAGGGGAAGAGGAGGAGGAAATGGAGGGGGAGGCTTGGATGGAAACAGGGGCTGGGGCTGGGACAGGAGCAGGAGTTGGGGAGGGAGCTGCCACCACTGCAGGAGCCGGGTTTGGGGGCAGGACCGGCAGCACTGGAGCCTGTGCGACAGCAGGGGGTGGTTGATTCCCATCTGGCCCGAGCGCCTCACACTTGGACAGGGCTGTGGCCAGATAGGCATGTGGCATGGCGGTGGATATTTGAGGGGTAGTGGTAGCAGTCAGGGCGCTGACAGTACGACTAACCTCTATTTCTGTGCCGTTATTGGCACTGCTGACTGGGATGAGGAGGGACTGGCCACTTGGGATGACCAGATGCTGGGGCAGTGCTGCGTGGTAGCTGACAGCATGCTGATTCGCACTGGTGATGTAACCAATGATAGGCGGCTGTGTGGAGGAATAGAGACTTGGTGGCAGCTCCTCAGGGGGTAGAGTGGTCTGGATGACTGTATGAGGAGCAACAGACTTCACCACCTCTGAGGAGGAGAGGGAGGTGAAAGAAGAAGATCTGGACACTGGTTTCCCCAAGCAGATGCCTCCTTTCTCAGTCTGGACTAAGGAGATCTTATTTGAGCCAGCTTCATGTTCAGCTCCATGGTTAGGATGGGCCACCAGCACCAAGGAGGTCTGGAGTCCTGCAGGATTTTGGCCATAGTCTGCAGGCAGGAGTATATGTCTGGCCTCATAGCTCTGGACCTGCTGATGGTTTGCTGCCTGACTGTGGGCTTTTGCCTGTTTGACAACCTCCAATTCCCCGTTAAGTACACTCTTAGCATGCCCTTCTGGTTTCTTTCCAACTGAACCATCCGCATACTGAACCACCAGCTGGGAGGGAGCAAGGGTAAGTGTTTGAGGGAGGACGGCTGTGTGTGGGTGGAGCTGGAGGTGCGCCGTGGGTGAGGTGACAGAGTTTCCGCTGACAGTCAGAGGTGTTCTGCTGTCCAGGTGGATGTACTGGCTGGTGACTTGGGGAGAGCTTGGTAGCGACACAGGTGCCAGTTCTGTCGGGGAGAGGCCTATTTGAAACTGCTGCTCCCCTTTGGTGTTGGGGGAGATCAGGGCAGTGGTGTAACCATCCAGCTGCGGACGCTGTCCTACTATGTTAGTGCTATTAGGCACAGAGCTAGCGTTTGTTGAGATGATGTGAGAGGAGATGTAGCCGGCATAGGGCCCAGAACTGATGAACTGAACGTTGGGTCCCAGCTGAGCAAACTGGATAGTCCCGGCCTGCTGGGGAAGGGCTGTGGGGTAAACTGCAGGTAGAGAGGCCAGGGGCACTGCAGACAGAGGAGTGGACGAGGAAGGAACAGAGGTGGAAGGAGAGGAGGAGGAAGTAGAGGAGATGGGACATCTTGGGCTCTCTGCATCCCTAGATTTGCATCGCTCACTGGCTACACTTGCCAGCCACGCTAAGTTCTCTGTGTGGGGACTATCATTTACCACAGCGGCTGGTGGCGTAGCAGCGGCTACTACCACTGGCCTCTGCTCCAGAGCGAGGATCTCACGCTTCTTAGGAGGCAGGCATCCATTACTCCGCTCCTGGTTGGATTTCATTATGCCAGCGTGGTTTTAATATTTCCCAGTACAACGTCTAAGCTCCTCTGAGGTCGCTTTCTCGCTCTCTCACCTCCACTCAGTGGTTATGTGCAGGGGCTGGCCTCTCTGTGCACTGTGTGGCTCTGACTCTCTTGGTTTTCACTGGTACACAGCTCCAGGTCTCAGACCAGAGAAGACGGAGTCACTCCAGCTCAGAAAATGAGCTCCATAGACTTCATGAGGAATCATCTCTGACCGATCCACCTCTTCCACGATGTCGGCAGTAATCTGGTGGCAGAGAGAAGCTCAAATCAGACACTCAGGTAATGTGCAATTAAATTAAAAGGTCCTAATGATATGCTTACAGATTTTAAAGCCCTCTTCTGCATTTGTGCTATATAAATGAAATTGACTTAACTTGACTTGGCTTAAAATTCAATTCAATCTCATTAGTCTAATTGCAATGCAGAACTAGCTCAGTAAGCACAGCCTGTGTTTATGAACCATATTCACAACATTTTCCTGCAGGGTTACAAATGCAAAACAGCAAACACCTAAATACTTCACTCTTTAAAATGTATCTGCTTTCATGCTATACTTTGCTTTGCCACAAGGTGGTACCTGGTGTAACCACTGCATCTGATCTGTGTTTTTCTAATACACTTGAACACAACATGCAGGCCATTCGCTGTACATGTCTCTCCAAGACCAACTACTAAAGATGACTCCGGAGGATCTACACGGGCTTATCTGTCAAAGCTCAAGCAGCCTTCCCATTAGTAATGACGTATGACACACAGAAAAGTAGAGTACAGTGTTGTGTGTCATCATTTACATAATGTGGAAGAGGCTCTTTCATGTTTTCAACGCCAGGCAGGAGTTTCCTGAGATGCCCTGTTTGTGTGTCTGAGTGTGTGTGTGTGTGTGTGTGTGTGTGTGTGTGTGTGTGTGTGTGTGTGTGTGTGTGTGTGTGTGTGTGTGTGTGTGAGTACTCATGTGTACAAGGTGAGTGTATGTGCATTGCTGTTGGCTGTTATCTTGCTCCAGGCTCTAGGGTAAGAAAGCAGTGCAGAGTGAAAGGATAACAGCACAGAGTAACAGCCTCAGAGGAGCCTGTGCTTTTGTCTTTGTTTTAACACTCCCAGGCCTTGTGTTGAGTCAGTGGGGCTACTGTAAATATAACATCCACCTCCAGACAGGAACTCTGGGTCAGTGGGCACATCAGAAAAATGAAGTGAAAACAATATGGCTTGAAACTTCATTATGGAACATTCTGCAAGAGTCGTAACTGGGCCTTTGTTGCGATCACTAAAGTGCTTGAAAATATTTTAACAATGGGTTTCCGCTGTACCCCGTTTGAGTGGTGTTTCAAAGTGGACAACAAACAATGACTGAGTAGGCCCTCCTAAGAGTTTGGTATAGTGAGAGGCAGAGTGAAGGCTAGGTCAAAAGAGCACTGAAACAAACTCTTTATTCCCAGTTAGAAACTGTGAGGTTACTGGAAATGACGATGTATAGAAGGTGGGTTGGTAAAAGGTACCTTAACATGTCAACAAGCCACAACAGCAGCTACGGTAGTGTTAGACTGCAGGGCTACTCCAACATATCGTTTCAGATACTACAGAGTCATGTGTATGCATACGAACATACTGTATCTCTAGTAAACACAAACAATATGCCATGCATCGATTATTTCACCAACATTAACATGCAACCTTTTGCTTCTCATGAGCTCTTTTTTTTTCACAGTTTCTTTTTCAGATTGACTGTTCTTTCCTGCAGGCTTATCTGTGGGTCAATGCACAGGACTCTGAGTTGTTCATTAGCCAGAGGCACAACAGAGATGGAGTGTATGACACACGCTCATACATCCATCCATTCATTTTTCTCCCCCCTACATTCCATTCAGAGGAGCCAGGCTATTTGACAGTGCTAAATTGTATTTTCATATAACAGAGGAGGTTCACTACAGCGGAGAGAGACACAGACATGTTACATAAAGAACGAGGGGAAAAAAACACAGAAGGCGACCTTGGTCAGTTTGTATTTAGATGCATCTACCTCTAACGCTGGCTTTGACAAGGTCACTGCATCCAAATGCAGCGCGTACCTCAAACCGTGCAGTTCATCTAACCATAGAGCCTGGTAGATCCACCAGATGTAACAAAGGAGGAAAGCAGCAGCAGAAACAGAAACAGAGAGAGGAGAGTGAGGGGGAGGAGTGGGAGAAAGGCAATGTAAGATGACAGAACTGTGTAGAAGGAGGAGAAGGAGTAAGGGGGGTGAGAAAAAAGAAGATTAGGAATGGAGAAGAGGGAGATAGAATAGGGAACAGGGAGAAGACAGAGTGCTGCTTCTCCTGACCCACATTGAACAGCGCCTACAGCATCAGAGCACCATAGCCCCCGCCTCGCTGAGAGATCCCCGATCAGCAACACAGCCACTGTTGTTGCCGCTGAGCGATGCATCGCTCAGCGGCAACAACCCCACCTCAGCAACACCGTGTCAACACTGTAATGACATCACATCTGAAGCACAAGTACCTCCTATGATTACAGCTGCATTGGAAGACAAAGCCAGCCTGCTCTGATTTCTGAATGCCACAAAAAAAAAAACACACACACAGCACTGGAGTCAACAGACTAAATATAAAACAAGATGCTCTTGAAGAAGGTGTCACTCTTTTCCTCATTTGACCTGTACACAGCACTCTCTGCACATGATCACACACACACACACACACACAGCACAGCAGCCAAAAGCCTCTCTAGATTTTCCAGCGTCAGCCTATTATTAGAACACTGACACCAACAAATATACGGCCTGTGGAGAACAAAGGCGAGCTTTCAAGACATGACTGTCACAGCAAGCCAGACAGCATGGGATCCCCGTGTCAGTCCCCTGGCCCAGGACTGTCACCTCTGAGACATGTATGGAGGGGTGACAACAGAGAGCAAGGGGGGACAGGACGCTCTCTGTTCCGTTCATCACACTGATGCTTTTCAGCTCAGACAGAGTGGTAGAGCCAGCCTCGCATGTGATCCTCTTTCACACTCCCACACAAAAAGCTGCACAAACCACAGAAATAGGTTGGTGTGGCGGTGTGTGTCTGCCGTCATTGCGCACGCAGGAGTGCTAGATGAGATGATGTTTTCATTCAGCCTCCTCTCTGTTGTCTCCAGGTGAGAGGCCCCCCAGCGGAGTTACATCGCCTCTCTTACGCAGCAGCTACAAGCTCCTCCGGCCCCCCACCTCCACCCCCTCAACCTGAGCCCTGAGTCTTCTCTCATGCTCCCAGACCCACTATTTACTCCTCGCATTGATCCACGGCTTCATAGCAATAACATTTCTCTGCAGCACAATGATGCGGGGAGGCAAGAGAAAGGCAACAGTGTCCTGAGATGGAGCTTCTTTGTAAAAAATTCACACAAAAAGCAAATGCAGTGTCCCTGGGGTTTTAAACCTGTTGTCAATGCTGCCATAAATCATGTTTCACCTGCTGGACCAGTCATAGATGCACAGTGAATACCCTGTAAAGCAAATGGCTATATATAGAAAACAAAAACATCATTATCAATCTGAGCTCTAGCATCAAACAGAGGGGGAGGTACCGTGGAGGACAATATGTACATGCATGTATGAGTGATTCGGTGCATATAAAGAAGACCTCACCTCAACCCACTTAAAAACACAGTTGATTTAACCACACGGCAGATCAATACAGTGTACTGCTTTTTCTAATACCCAAAAGAGCCATTTTACTGCCCCCTTCTCTGCACAACAGTGGTGCCTGTGCCTTTAAGAGGCGGACCGACCGTGTGGCAGACTAAAGCAGACAGTAAGAACAGGCAGAGGGGTTCAAGGCTGTTTGTCTTCACAATGACTTCAGAGTTCTGCATCACTGCCCGATACACACAGTATACAAGCATGTATGCAAGCGTACCTCATAGCGAGCGCCACTACAACCAAACAGGATCAATGCTGCAGAGTCCTACAACTGTGACTCTGGACAGATGCTGCGACTGTAGCCTCTGGGGGCTTTAGAATGACAGTGAGAGCGCATGAGTGTAGTATCAGGGCAGAAAATACTACTATGCCACAAATCAAGAAGAAAAGAGACAACCCACCCTCCTCCCCTCCTCTGGTTAGAGTACTAAGAATAGCTCACCAGTCTCTCCACAGCCACTGCTTGCAGAGCATGTCCAAGGATTCTTCCTGCCTCTCAGAGTGTGTATGTGTGTGCGTGTGTGTGTGTGTTTGTGTGTATATGTGCTGAAGACGTGTTTCCTAGGACTCCTCTTCCTGAATCTCTCCTTTGTGCCGCTCTCCTCTCCTGGAGCCTGTGCTGTAGCTGCTCCAGCTCTGCCTTCCTCTCTGGACTCTCCGGTTTGGAAGCTACGCTGCCCCTGCGGGCTGACGGTAAAGGAAGTTCCCCACTGCTGAAGCTCACAGCAAGTCCTGCGTGCAAGGCTGCTTCAACGTGTGTTATGCAAGGCCACCAGACCGCCAGCTCCCTTCACGCCTGGCTGCTTCTCTCTCTCTCTCTCTCTCAGTCTCTCTCTCTCTCTCTCTTGCTCTCTGTATTTCTGCCTCTCTCTCTTTCCCTCTCTACCTCCCTCCCTCCCTCCTCTTTCTTTCTCTCTCTCAGTACTCCACTGACACAGCTCCTCCCCCAGCCAGCCTCATCAGCCGCATCAGGTATTCATTCAAAAAAACACACTCTACTTGGCTCAGCGCCCAGACTACGCTCACACAGAGAGGGAAGGAGGGGGAGGGAGCAACAGACTGAGGGTGAGGGAGGGAGAGAGAGAGAGGGAGAGAGAGAGAGAGAAAGAGAGAGCTGGAGATTCAGAGAGGGTTTGCTCAGACAGACATACTGCATGAATGTGAATAACTGTGGGATACTCACATTGGCACAACCATGTGTAGATATTAACACATATGCACGCACACAAACTGACAGAGGATTAAATTGTTCAGTGTGTTAGCACGTCAAAGCTGTTTTAATGCACTGCCTTGTTCTTGTTCATTTTCATATGCATTTTCCCTGCAGAGACAAATCTCCTCCTAATCTGCCCTGTGAGCTGCCCTACAATTACAGAGTCTCAGCCTCTATTCAGCTGCAAAGTGACACGGAGTAACCTGCCACCACCCCCCCAAGGTCTCTCCAGGCCTCCCCCTCAGTGCAGTCCGGCAGTGCTGATAACCCCCCTCCCACCTCCCCTCTACCCCCCACCCTTCCTGGCACTGGGGCCCTCCTCACCCGAAAGCCTCCTCCTTATCCCGGACGGCACACGGCAGAGAGAGCCAGGCTGCAGACAGGCACCTCATCACCAGGCCAGCCAGCTATCTGTCCCCATGCAGGCAAGACAAGCTGGGTGTCCCCTCCACCCTGTAGACTGCAGACTGGGTGGAAACACAGAGAATACATCAAATCACACGCTACGACAAGCCTTTAGTGAAGAGTATCACACCTGCAAAGCCTCTTGGGTGGGGGTTATACATTCTGACTGCTGCATCTTAGAAGAGTTTTCATGTGCATACCTAAAGGGAATCTTGTGCAGTTGTGAATAAATCAGACAGAAAAAAGTTGGGATTACTTAATTATTCCTGAAATTATTAACAATAAAGTATTATTTAGAGAATATTTTCTTCATTCTTCAATCCAACTGGATCTCTTTTGGGCCCAACCAATCTGTTACAGTATGAAAACCGTGCTGTCAAACCCAGGGAACATGTTTTGTATGGTAGGTATATATTTCTTGAGCTTCTGTATAGCCGCTGTTTGCTGTTAACTGCAGCAAGCTGGAAGACATAGATCTAGTGCACATGTGATCTACAGTAGATAACACACACACACACACACACACTGAACCACACAAGTGCTAAGATGTGTTTCCCCAGCTGTTGAACCTGAGAACACATGTGCTGTGTGTCTCTCCTGCCAAGGGGCTACAGCCTCATCTTACTACTGTGACTCATATTTCTTCAAAGAGGCTATACCAAGCCAATGTAAACCTCAGGCACAACACAATCCCCACAGCAAGGGAATGGATAGCAACATGACAGAATCCCATTGTGAAACATAAGGGCATCTACAAGAGATTGCGGTTTCCTTGCCTTGAAATGGTTCACTGTAAATTGAAGGTCAGAATTAATGTCAGCCAAGTGAGCTGAAATAAGCTTTCCTGTGAGAATTCACAAATCCAGCTCGAGTTGCATGGAGAAAAAAAAATGCTCACTGCTCTGAGTAGATCAAGAATGAGACAGCATGAAGACAGATCTGTCAAATCTGTCTTGCTGTTTGTGCTTCAACCAAAGACTTCCCCTGCATCTCTCTGCAGGAAGAGTTTTCAACACCGATCAGGAATATTTAATCTTTGTTGACAGTTATACAGAATACGATTGGATGCTGATTATTGTGTTCCAACTTGACAACGGGGGTTTTGCTGGCCTAGTTGCATGTGTCCTTTTATTCTGAGCACACACACAACTGTGGGCTGTGCTACAAGTGTAACATTCCTCAGTGTGTTGCACACATAATGAGAGGGAGGGCTCCAAACCCTAACAACATATGTCGTCTTACAAACATTAACTACCGGAAGCAGATGAGCGTCTGACTAACAGCAGTGCAGTAGTAGCCTGGTGGTGGAAGTGTGAATACTAGTAGGGAAATACCAATAGTAATGGTAAGAGGACGTGCAGCAGTAGCACGCTACTTCACCGTCTCAACAAATCAACAATGCATTATGCCCACATTCCTCCATTTTTAAACACACAGATGTCTGTGCACACTGTCTCTCAGTGCTCTCTCTTACTCATACACTCATAGACAGTAGCCTTCAGCAGAAAACACCACGAAAACTCAAGTGGGCACCAGTTGCTGCAGGTTGTAACACTGTATGACCTTTTCTGCACAGGGAAACACAAGTTCCAATTTAAGTTCTTGCGGGAACTTTTTCAACAATGACCTCACAGAGCTCAATTCTGTAGAGATGAATCATATTACCTTGAAACTGTTCTGTGTCCGGCAAACAAATTATCCAAGCATCATTATCCGCATTGTTCTGTATCCTCACCATACACTCACACTGTGGCTAAGTGAGTCTCCTCTAATGCAGCAGACATGTCCAGACATGTAGCACTGATCCTCACACACAGAAGAGGGAAGCATGTATGATGCAAACAGTCACAAATGGGAAATAGTAAGCTCTTTCCCACTGTGTTACTGAGCTAATTCATCATTTTTTCAAACATTTCCTGGGACACCGGTTCAAAGAGTTTTTTACACATACTACTTCCATATACTATGACAGTGGTGTAAGATGCAGTCAGATCCTTCTCTGAAGTGGCAATACTACAATGTAAAAGTACTGTGTTTAGTAAAAGTCTAATACTTCAAATAGTACTTGATTAAAAGCACAAAAGTAGTATCATGTGAATAAACTATAAAAAGTGAAAGTATTCATTACATAATTGCACACATCTGTGTGCAGGTTCTTTAATCTATAATAATGTATCATAACAAGTGTATCACTTGTTTTGTAAGTAAAATTAAAGTGGTGAGTAACTATAGCTTCTCACTACATCTTTTTTGACATTTCAAACACCAAACCGTTAATCAATTCAATAAAATAATCAGCAGATTATTAATAAATGTTGTTGGTAGCAGCCCAGTAATAACAGAAAACTGATCCCCCAAAGCTGATCCACTCTCAGTGACTTACTCTGAGCTAGAAAGCAATGCTGCTTAACTTATAAGCAGTTATAATATTAGCTTGTTAGCAATACCAATATTAAACCACTCTGAAACAAGTGGTGTTGACACTTTCTCTTTGATTGTTTGCTGTCTCACTCTGCCTTTCTTGTCTTTACTGTACTTTTCTTTTTAAATGACATAATTTAAATGACATACATGGTACTAAAGTTACCTGAAGTCCTCAGCATCAGCATAAGTGATTGACGACGAACTATTTTTATCCCAAGTGGACTAAACCATTTGCCCCTTTCAGAGGGGGGACGCTAGGCCCTACAGAGGCTCCAATGTGGTCCTAAGAATTAAAAAAAAAAAGAAAAGTCCATCCAACTCTGTATTCAACAATAATAGGTGACTGAGTGAATTAATAATTTTACTCAAGTGTCATATGCTTAAAGGTCACTACAGGACACTACTTATGGTACCTTCAAGAGAGAGAAAACCCTGCCAACACCCCTGGGCCAATTACATATTTTGTTGATTTTTGAAGTGAAAAATGTAAATACAAGCCCTGTAACAGCAAATAGACATTAATAGTCTTTGTTCAAATGCAGTGTTGCTTTTGAACACCCCCGGCCTCCACCCCTTGGCTTGCAAACACTTTAAATTCTTCATTCAGGAATTCTCAGACTCTGCTTCATTTTCCTGTTGTAGAAGCCATCCTCTTCCCAGTTTCAGTTTCTTGACTGACTACAGGACATTTTCATCCAGAATTTGCTGATATTTATTCTTCCCTCTATCTGTGCAATGTTCCCTATGTCACTAGCTACCACACAATCTCAAAGCAGAATATTTCCACATCCTTATCTGGCAAGGTGTTCTTTTCATCAAGTGCTGCTACTTTATTTCTCCAGACTCACCTCTGGTGATTGTGGCCATTTTAACTTCATCTCTACACAGCACTCATTCCCAAAACGACTTGGGCTTATCCAGATGTTGCTTTTACTTCAGATGCTGACTTTTGTGATGAGTCTAAAGGTAAGGTTCCCCTCTGATGACTCTTCCATCTAGACCCTGTTTGTGCATCAGCGCTGCACAGAGGAAGAGTGCACAAGCTACTCCTGTGTCAACTAAACCTTTCTGCAGGTCATGTGGGGTTTTTTTTACTTTCTGCCCAGCGGATGCAGTTTTATTTTCTGAAAATATTCTTGGTTTTCCAGATTTTGTCTTGTACATTTCCACTTAACTGACTTTTCTGAATGACATTTCAGACATTTGGTACCTGTTATAGCCTCTCCTGCTTTGTAGGCATCAATTAGCTTCATTTTCAGAACCACAGCCAGTTACTTTAGAGGAGCCAGTAGCTGTTTAGTGTTACCACAAGGTTTGAAGAGTCAGAGACTTTATCAGCTCTGGAAATGTCATCAGCTGACAATACCTGACCTGGCTTACAAGTTCTAAACAGTCAGTTAAGGTCTAATGAGTTAATGAAGTTCTGAGTGCTCAACAAGTAGAAAGGTGCCCATACTTATGTACAGGCTACACTGACTTTTTTTTTTCTTTCCTAATTTTTACGTTCATGTTCATCAATAAAAAGAAACAACATTTGAACTAAACCCTAATTGTCTCATGTTTACTGCAGAGGTTGTATTTACTTATTATCATTTCAAAAATCAACAAAATATGTAATTTGCCTGGTGTATCCAAACATTTGTATACAACTGTACATGTCTCAAAGAGAGATATATGAACCAAAGAAATTAAACAGTCATTCATTGATGATACACAATTAACAAAAACTGAGCTATGTCTTCATATGTCCAATCTGACTCTTATTTACCCATCCACACACACACACTCACACACACTCACACACACACACACACACACACACACACACACACACACACACCGATGGCATCAATCTACCTGACCACTGGCAGTAATATGGGGTTCAGAGTCTTGTCCAAGGATATGTTGACAGGTGCAGGTGGATATTGAACCACCAACTCTTTGGTTGGTGGACAACCAAGTCTACCTCCTGCACCACAGCTGCCCCAACAAAGGTTGAAGAAATATTTAAAAAAAAGTAGGTGTGAGAGCAAAGTTCAGTATGTGGTAGCAGCCACTGGGAAACACTATGCATTAGTAATAAAGAGAATGGAAAGTGGAGTGTGGGTGGTGGGATTAAGAGGGCATCTGGCATCAGAGCGGGAGGTAAATAACCCTGGCTTGGTCCTGTCTGAGAGAGCAGACCTGTCTCTGCTGTGGCGCGCTCCAGTTTGGAGGGAACAACATGCACACTCCACGCTATGTGGGGGGAATGTGAAAGCGCTTGCTGCCATGGCAACAAGGCAGCTCCACAGTCTCCAGTCCCCATTAAGAAAGATGGGTGGCAACGTGGCTGTAGCTCAGTGGCGGTGTAGCATGACACGCTGAAAGAGCCTATTGAAAGCCAGTGAATTCAGCAGTTAATGAAAAGAGCAAAGGGACAGCAAATCCACCAGGCAGGTGATACTGACCTCACCTCTCCCTGGGTGCATGCACTTGTGAGAGTGGTGTGAATATTATGCATCTATACTCAATATCACTATTTTCATCAGCAAATGTTTGTACAGTTTAGGGTTAAAATCTCAAAGACGTTGTCACTGAATTCCAGACTGAATTACAAAACAGGAATTGTTGAGTGCAGCTGAAAGTTCAAAGTGACCTTGAACAGAGTCCTTGGATTAAATGTCTAAAGGTCTTCCCAATAAAACATTTAAGAGTGCTGTATGATTCATAGTTGAGGCAGTGGCTGCTTGGTGTGGGGGAGTATATCAACAACCACTCAATCAACCTGTTACATCAAAATGACTACTATTACTATTTCTCCTACACAGAAATCTTACAAACAATTTCTATCGGCCAAAACATAGTACATGTTTTGTATTTATGTTGCTAAGGAAAACAGGTTCTTTAGGCATGACAGACAGCAAACAGATCATTTAACAGTCAAATGTTTCTCAGTCAAGTGGTTGTGGTTTTACTGCAGGACACCATGAAACTGAATACTATGACTCTGTTTCATGTAGATGCTGTGCATGTGGTGAAAGTCAAATTCACCAGAACAAAACCAATTTCATCCCAAGTCCAAGTGCCAACACTCTTTTCATTCAGCTGAAAATAGCAAGCCACTGCTTACGCACATCTCCAGAACAAAGTTTAGGCAACTAAAGGATTGGGTGGGAGTGATTTGTGGAGGAGGAATACAGCCACTGAAGGAACTTGATGGAGTTTGTTCAAAAACATGAACCAACTAAATCAGAAAAACACCAAATAGCATAAAACAAAAAGATAAAAAAAGAAAAAGAAAAATGGAGTACAATGTGGAGCCAGGAAGCAAAGTCGCTGTTGGTTTTAATAGTTTCCAAAGATGTTGGATAGTTTATAAGGGAAGACAGAAAAAGGCGAATGAGGAAGAACTGCCCGAGAAATATGATCTGTTTCATTTAATAACATGTCAGTAAGTTGAGCAGACCTCCTCACCCCAGTGCACAAGTTACAAGTTCTCAACATGGATACAAGTTTTTGTTCTGTTGTAAGTGGATATTGAAGCAAAGAACCAACCATCAGTGAAATGACCTCACTGACCTCAGTGAAAGCCTGACCACACCTCCTGTCTACTGTGTAGCCTAACTACCAGACTCACACAACAGAGGGCAGTATACCAGCTTCTGTGACACTTCAGCTCAGAGTTGGAGAAGCACTGTACATTTTTCTTTGTAATAAAAAGTAATGTTCATCCCTGTAAGTTAATTATGAAAGTAAACTTTTCCTTCACTGTGGCAACTCTCCAGTTCCATGCTTTATTTCCAACACATTCTTCCATGTAAAGGCTTATCATCTTTGCAGATTAAGAAGTCATAATATAATAATATACAAAATCAATAAATAAAAAAATGAGAAGGGTTTATCAATGGTGGAGTTTGTCCAGCTTGGATTCTGTCATCTTACTATACTATCACTTTTTTTGGCTACACTGTACTATGACTTTATACCTTACTATACTATGACTTTTTATCCCTTACTATACTATGACATGTTTTTATGCCTCACTATACTATGACTTTTTTATGCCTCACTATACTATGAAAGTTTTATGCCTCACAGTGGAGCAGTGGATAGAATTGATGCCACACACTGAGAAGATTGTGGGTTCAAATCCTGGGTAAGGGGCCTTTCTGTGTGGGGTTTACATGTTCTCCCATTATTATATATATGAATGTTTTTGTCATTTTTATGCCTTGCTATCCTATGACATGTTTTGACATTTTATGCTTTACTATGCTATGATATTTTTATGTCTTGCGATACTATGACATTTTTTTACATTTTCATGCCATACTATACTATGACATTTTTTTTCTGTATGGAGGTTACATGTTCTCCCTATGCCTGCATGGGTTTTCTCTGGGTACTCCGGCTAACTCTTTTAATCCAAAAATATGGACATTAGGATAATAGATATTTTACTTTTTTATGCCATATCATAGCATGACATTTTTTGACTTTTTTATGCCTCACTATACTATGACACTCTTTATGTCATACTATACCATGATGTTTTCATACTTTACTCTACTAGGGTTTTGTTGTGGGGTAGCACGGTAGTACAGTGGTTAGAACTGATGCCTCAAAGTCAGAAGGTTGTGGGCTCAAATCCCGGGCATGAGCCCTTTCTGTGTGGAGTTTTCATGTTCTCCCCATGGGTTTTCTATGGATACTCCTGCAATGCAAAGAAAAGGACATTAGCTTAATAGATCTATGAAATTTTTATGCCTTATTATAATATGACATTTTTTTACATTTTAATGCCTTACTATACTATGATGTTTTTTGACATTATTCCTTACTACTATTCCTTACTATAATAGATCAATGAAATTTTTATGCCTTATTATAATATGACATTTTTTTACATACTTTTTTACTTACTATAGTATGATGTTTTTTGAAATTTTATGGCTTACTATACTATGACTTTTTTTGAAATTTTATGGCTTACTATACTATGACGTTTTCTGACATTTTTATTCCTTACTATATGATGATGTTTTTTGACATTATTCCTTACTACTATTCCTTACTATACTATGACATGTTTTGAAATTGTATGGCTTACTATGCTATGACATTTTTTGCCATACTATACTATGACATTTTTATTCCTTACTATACTATGACATGTTTTGAAATTTTATGGCTTACTATACTGTGACATGTTTTCTGCCGTACTATACTAAGGCATTTTTCACATTTTTATGCCTTACTAAAGAATGAGTTTTTATTTCTTGGTATACTATGACTTTTTTATGTCTTACTATACTCTGACATTTTCATACTTTAATTTACTATGACATTTTATGCCTTACTTAATTACTATGACTTAGCTGAACCATGGGCCTGGGGCCTTTTTATGTGGAGTTTGCATATTCTCCTTATGCCTGCCTGGGTTCTCTCCAGGTACTCGTGCTTCCTCCCACAATCCAGAAACATGCACATCAGGTTAATTAGCGACTCTAATGCCTCACAATACTATTACTTTCTATGCCTTATTATATTATGACATTTTTATGCCTTTCTATACTATGACGTTTGTATGCCTTACTATAATATGACCTTTGACATGTATATATATGACATACTTATATCAACAGTGATGTTACCATGCGTGTGATCTATATGAGGATATATTATTATGACATATATACATCCTCTGGATATATGAAGATATAAGTTTATAACATATAGAGATACTCATAGTTAAAGGCAACTTTATTAAAACAACATGCTTATTAAAATTCTACATGTTTGTATATGATTTTCTCAATAATTCTATATTAAATTTACTCATACATGTCTATCTTTTATATTTATAAATATAATGAACATATACTGACAGGCTTTGGGATGGATATATATTTATGTAGCAGGATTCATTTATCTACTGTTTCTTTTTTTTCTTCTTTTTTTTCATTTTTTGCCCTAAAAAATTAAATATTTCTGTCATAATATTTTTTTTACATATAACAAATGCAAATAAAGAAAATTGGTTCTAACTGAATTTTAATCAAATATGTAGTTGCTGTGTTTTGACTTTGAGGGACAGCACAGTCCGGGTGACTGTATTTTAAATATTGATGAGGAAAAGGTCTCTGTTATTTCACTATATCAGACACAGTGTTGGGACAGATACTGCTCTCGCTGCTTTACTGTCTCTTTGTTTGTCCCTCTGTCTTCTGAAAAGGTCTTGAATGCATTGTAGTGATTATGTTGTAAATAATAAAAAACTGTTGTCAGGAAAATGTATTCAGCTTCTCACCAAGCATAAACTGTATGTGCAGCAGCTGTACATCAGACATTGTGTTGCCCTAAACCAACATAATCCAAGCAAGAGAGAGAAACGATGAATTTCTCTGCAGTAACCAATGCAACCTCCATGGTTGTCTTGACAACTCAAGCTTCTCGCTGCCTTAAGCAGAATTGTATTCAAAAACACGAACACCCAGAAATCTAATGTTATGTCATAGAAAATGGTGTGAATGCTCCCCCTCAAAACACACATACACACAAACACACACACACACTTACACACTCTTTATGCCTTTACATCACTCATCCTGAGTTTGTACTCGCCTCGTATTCATATCTATTTTTATAACAGGAAAATGAACTCCAGCACAGGCAATGTACTATTCTGGAAAATGAGTTTATTCATATCATACTCACTCTTATTTATTCAGTATCCTAGAAATGAGTTCATTCATAATTTATTGCCATTGTAAAAGGCAGTAAATCCGAATGGCACAATGCTGATATGATGCACACATCCATTTGAATTGACTTAGGGACTTGATGAAAAGTACTGGAGTGAGGAGGTCTCCTGAACTTAATGATCCACTTCTTAAAAAGCAAGGGTCCCCAGCTTTATTCAAATTTTCAGTGAGGGTCCCTCACTATTAAATGCTGTCCATATACATAATGGAATTCCCAGTCCGAAAAGTCTGCAAAGCAATGACAAATATTCAAAGTATGTGTGCAAATATATGCATATATATGTATATGTGTCTTCCCCTCCTCATCCACCATGGCATCTGAAGTGTTGGAGCAGTCTTTCGTCTTTCATTGGTATTCCTCTCCACTTGGGAGGAATGCCAACAGGCACAGACACACTGGGGAAAAACAACACAACACTGAGCAGCATTTCAGTCCACAGCACCTTTCCACACCTTCAAAACACCTGGAGCCATGCTGCTGTCTGTGTGACGAGCACGCTCGTGTAAGCTGACACTTTGGAAGCTCTCGTGAACAAATAATGACCTTGAGGACACACATTTTGTCATTCACAGAGAATACTTTTGTCCAGTTGAGACCATAATGTTTACCTCATCCCTGTGGCCTGTACGTGGCTCTGTTCAGACACAGACACATGGCTGTCAGGGAAAGCTGTGAGCCCTCCATGCTGCCTGTGGATGACTCCCTTGTTAAAAGAGCCAGAAAGGGTGGCAGGAACTCAGGCTGGACACTTCACCATCTCCGTACCGTATGGCATGCCATGTGTCAGCAAGGAACCAGATTTGTCAAGCATGGCATCAAACAGACATAGAAAATGGGGCGAATATGATTCTAATTAAAGAGTAGACTAATGTTATCTAAGCCTGCTAATATCTATTTGAACAATGTAAGCCATTTGTTGGATAGCTCATAAAGAAAATGCACCTTTTTGTTTTTTTATAGTCACTGGCTATAACATGAATCAGTTCTAGTGCTGTCACCATTACTGCCACATTAGGATTCCTATTTATAGCCACAAGGATGATCTTGACTGTGATTGAAATAAATTATTAGTGTTTTAATAATAACTGGTTGCTATTTGTTAATTCACTGAAATGGCTGTGGGGTTTACTGCAACATTAAGTAGTTAAACACAAGTCTGTCATAAATTATAGTAATAGGTTGTCCCCTTGAGCTTTTCTAAAGTCTTCCTCCTGCACAGTCTCTCTGGATATGAGCCAGAGTATATCGATACAGAAATAGATTCTATAAAATAGACTCCAAATGGAGCAACAATCACTCATCAGTATACAGTGCAGTAATGCTCGTGGGTAGTGTCTGCCTACATTTTTCTGGTCCTCTGACTGTGAGTTATATTATTCCATTGCCTACAGTAATGGCATGGTGCATGGCAGCACCATGTGGGGGGGTCGCTCTGTAATCTGGGAGTACCATCTGTGGCTGTCAACTGAAGCTGCCACTTAGTGGGCCTAACACAATCACCACGTCAACACTTGCCAACAATTGGAGCTTCCACAGACTCTCCGAGTATATGTGACATGCCAGAAAACTTGAGGAACGGGAGAAATGTCTTAAAAACAAGTTGAAACAAGAGTTCAGGCTGTTCTTGGATTTAGTAAAGACAGGGTTCTTGTCATGGAAAGATGAGTTGATTGACTTTCTGTGATGATAAATGACGATCGCACACAGACAGATTTTAACAATGAGTAACATAGCAGTGGGTCCACCCTCCTCATTGCTTCAACACAGCATGACTGGTATCATCAACAAATATACACTAGGTGGAGCCAAACTCCTGTAACTAAGAAGAATGTGGTCACTGTGCTCTGTAATCTCCCATTTTTACAATTTCAGCTCCCCACTGCAGAAATTGCAGCAATTATGTTACGAGGTTCATTTATTATGATATATTCAACATATATTTTTATAACATGTTTAACTGGAAAATCCCCTACCAATCACCTTTTCTCAAATAAATTAGAGAGAAATATATTGTTAAGTTTTTACTGTGGAGGTAGAGTTCATTACCCAGCAGGCATTACTGTATCTCAGAGTGGTAAATGTTTGAGACCCCAATTCAATAAAGGCTCCATGTGCATAATAATACCTAGTGCTGTAAAACAAACCAGGAAAGTAATATGCAAAAAATTCTCACACACTGCATCTCAGGACAAAAACCAAGCCATGAGGTTCAAGGACTCTGTAGACCTTCATGATAAAACTGTGCTAGGCAAAGATCAGGGTAAGAGTATAAAACCATTTCTAAAGCGTTTAGTCTTTCCAGGAGCACTGTGGCCTCAATAATTGTCAAATGGAAGACATGTGTTACGATCAAACTGAGCAACCAGGCAAAGAAGGCCTTTACCAGGGATGTGAACAAGAACCGAACAATCACCCTAACAGAGTGTCTGACGTCCCTCTGCAGAGATGGAGAACCTGTCGGAAGTACAACCCTCTCACCAACACTTCATCAACCAGGACCTTTATTGTAGAGTGGCTACAGACAGAAGCCACTTTGAGTAAAAGGCATATGACAGCCCACTTTAAGTTTGTCAAACGGCATTTAAAGGACTCTGATAGCATGTGGAAAAAAATTATCTGGTCTCGAGACAAAACTTGAACCCTTTCAGCACCTGGCTAATACCATTCCTACAGTAAAGCATGGGGGTGGCAGCATTCTGGCACGGGTGCTTCTCAGCGGCAGGAACAGGGAGACTGGTTGGAATTGAGGGAAGGATTAAAGCTTTCAAATACAGACAGTTCCTTGAAGAAAACCTGCTCCAGCGATGGTTCACCTTTCAGCATGACAATGACCTGGAGCATATACAGCCAAGACAACACTGGAGTTGCATTGGGACAAGTCTCTGACTGTCCTTGAGGGGCACAGCTGAAGCCAACACTTAAAGCCCGCAGAACATCTGCAGAAAGAACTGAAGATGGCAGTTCACAGATGCTTCACATCCAATCTGTCAGATCTGAAGGGGACCTGCAAGGAGAAATGGGATAAACTGCCCAAATCCATATGTACAAAGCTTATAGAGACTTGCGCAAGACTCAATTGCTACCACATGGGCTTCTAAGTACTGAATTAATGGTCTCAATACTTTTGTAAATGAGAGATTTTTTGATTTTTAATAAATTGCCAAAAATTCTAAAAACATGTCTCTTTGTCATTATGGATTTTGTGATGGACAAAATTACAATTGTATCCATTTACAATTAATTTCAAACACAATAAAGAGTGGAAAAGGTGAAGGGGTCTGAATACTTTCCGAAGCCACTGTATGCACTCATTACATATACCAAACGTAATGGCACATTAATGAGTTAATGCAGTGTAAAGTAACAAAACATTACGTGGCCTCTTAATTAGTATGAAAACATTGTGAGAATTGTCAAATAGCTGACAAACAGCTAAAAGACAGACATCTCGAGCATGCAGGTAATAAGTGGTGGTTTCATTCAGTCTTCTAAAATGCAAAATACAGTTAATCACATAAAATGCATAATACATTAACTTTTCAGTCAGAGTAAAGGAAGAGCAGCTGTGTTCAGGTTTACATTTCCCTTCAATACATTTAAATGTGCTTTTAAACCAAAGTATCACAGCAGCTGAAAAGCAGTGACAGAGGTCAAAACTAAAACAAACTGAGAAGTCTGAGCATAAAACTCTTAGGATGAGTTTTTAATACAAAGAGATACTGCAGGTATAATCTCATGTATGCATAATTAGCAACTTAAATACTGAGTGATCCAAGACATTCACCCTTAGTTTGGAAGAGTATTTACAAAGAGGCAAATCTTGTGTTAATGAAAAGGTAGAATATACCATCATTTATCCAGTCTTCAGAGGAGACAAATTTGGCACAGGAACAGATTCCGAAAGCAGCATGTAGAAATACATGCGGAAATACAGTATGTGTCAGAGAAAAACCAAAAACAAGTTGGGAACTCAAATAGTTCATTCTGATGTGTATCAACCCCTCTGCCAACTTCTTAATGCTCCTGCATGTTCAGACGATACCTTGAAAGGGCGGTGTCTGAGGAGCTCTGCTGGCATTTTTCAGAAAACATCACACAGCGCCTGCTCAGCATTATTGTCTGACCCTCTTGTGGGCTCTTCAGCGTCATCTGACCCTGGAGCGCTTGACAACAATTGTACCAGCTACCATGTCATACACAGTCCGGTTGTGCTGAAAGAACAGAAGCGTGATGAAGGCCGGGAAAAAGAAGGCAATTGAAAAGTTCTTGTTCAAGGCTCGGACAGTTGATCTGTAGAGGGAGACAGAGACAGTGGTTACAATACAGGATGTAAGGCTGTGACTGGTTGCATTTGTTATGAAACTGCTGAAGGTTAACCTTTAAAATGAACAACTCACGCAGACAGAGAGACATTAGTTGCTGGCACTACAAGCACCCTGTTCGGTTGGACCAGAACTGATGAATCACATGTAACAACCCTGAGTCCAATGAGAAACTTCCCTGGAGTGGCACCTCCTGCTCCCCAGATGCATACGATCTGAAATGAGACAGGCATAGGGTCTGTCACCTCACTACTGAGGGCTTTTCAACAATTAACAGAGAAACAGCCGACAGCTCAGGTTGAGACCACTGCTTTGAATAAGCCAAACTCACCTCATAAAAACACACTAATATTCGGTACACAAGTGCCACAAGCATCATTTTTTGTAGCTCCTCCATCGATGTGTCCTCATCTATTTCTTCCACGATGAAATGCATGGCGAACTTGGAAACATCCCTGAAAGGAAAAGGAAAATATGTCTATGATACTAATCCAAACATTGGCTCGAATTACAATTTGGTTTTGTTTTTTTTTAAAAGGGTGACAAAACACATGCATCATTTTACCACCACTACTACAAACTTACTTGATTCCACTGAGGTGCATAATACTGATGATTATAGTTGCTTTGATGAAAAACAAAATGAAGAAATCCACCATCTCAGCCAGGAGTCTTTGAAGAGGTGAAGGAATGCTATACTCACGTCCTGGTGAAAAGCAGCAACAAAAAAAAACAAAACAAAAAAAAACAAAGCTGAAATCAAACAAGTACAGTGCACAATGTGGACAAAAGTATGTGGACACCCTAACGTTAATCCTGTATGCAGATTTCCATGTCATTTCAAAACCATTGGCAGATATACTGTGACAGTCCCCACTTCTGGAGAGGCTGTCAAAAAGATTTTTGAAACCAGGTTGCACAGATTTGCTCTAGTTCAGCCACAAGAGCATTTGGATGACAAAATCTGGCACGCAGTAGGCGTCCAACTTCATCCCAAAGGTGTTCATTGGGGGAGGGCTGTAACTACCTTTTGCTACTGAGGCCTTTGGTGGAGTTCAGGAACCTGGGGGGTATAAGTATTTATTATTCCCCCACCAGAATTATATTATATATCTAGCAGTATGCAGAAGGCACAGAAACGGAATTTTAGACCATCGTGGTGTAAAATGTAAAAGAAGTGTAACGGAAAAGTTATATAGTCTATTGCCCTGCAAAGGGGTTGGGGTCGAGTTCTTCCACATCAGAGCGGGGCAACAATTTCTTTGTATACATCGCTTTGTACAATGCGGTATTGTCATGAAACACGAAAGGACCTTGCTGTTGCCACAAAGACATAACACGCTATTGTTTATAAAATCATTGTATACAGTAGCATTAATAGTTTTCCTAAAAGTATAAAGTGGTCCAGCCCAAACCATAAAACAGAACCAAACCAAAGGCAAACAAACATATGAAGACAGGGATGTCCATATACATTTGGCCATGCAGCGTAACCGCTGTACAAGAAGTTGTGGTGGTTGTAAGTACATTTTGACAACCTGGAGACTGAGCAGTCAGCCTGAAGTCCGTCGCTTTTACCTGGCCTCTGTGCATTTCCATTCTCCTGTGGCTGCTGCTGCGGTTGACCAGGCACTGCAGCCCCACCTGCAGCCTCACCTACCCGGCTACTTGAAGAGGCGACGGCAGGTGGGTAAGGCGACAGCGGAAGACCAAACGGACTATTGTACCAGTGCTGGGAGTTTAAATCAAGAGATGTCGTCGACGTCCCGCTGGCTGACTGTAAATAATGAGGGTAGGACATGGCTGACGCTGCCAGCCAGCTCTGCCAGTTCACATATCCTGTGTAGTACTGCCACATCCACGCCTGCAGCTTCTCGCAGTACTCCGACGTGGCGCTGCTTTCATCGGCACCCTTCTTGCTTTCGACATTGTTTTGGTTGCCTGTTCCCTGGGTAGCCTCGTCAACGAGTGGCTTAACGTTGTTGGTAAAAGGTTTATTCTTTTCCTTATCGACTTCCATGTTTGTATTTTCCTTGTCAGCCATGTTTGATGATGACGTCGCGTCACGTACGACGTCATTCGGGATCGTTTCATCTGGACAAAGACAAGGTGGCTGTAAAGTGAACATTATAGTCGATACACATTATTGTTGATAAGTATACTGAATTATAAATAGTTGAATAATTTGTTGTCGAGGGCAGACAAACCGTCACAAAACTCTTGTCCATTTCATGACAAAATGTGACCCCCGCTTTATCGGGATACAGTGGTACAGTCCAATCCTTCCCTGCTATTACAACCATCAGCCGCAGGGGGGACATTTCGGCGAGATACAGGCCGCAACACAGATTGTACATAAAGGGCTGCAGTGAGATTAAGACATTTGGGGTCAAGTTCATATTATGTAATAATTCAAATGAGCAAGTAATGAAGCAAAATGTTACTTTTGGATTTGTTCGGGTGAGACCACCTCCTGCCTTGATTATTACAGCATTATTTAGTACATACGGGATTACAAACTATAACCTTATTGAAGCCTTGATTTTAAAAGAATTCTAATTATTTATTGCTGCAAACATTTGCTGGTTTGCAGCTTCACGTTGATGCTGCTGGTCAGACTCAAGCAGCTTGAGACATCACTTTAGGCCCTTGAAACATCAGATCTGAGACAATCTGCTATTTTGACATATTTGGCTGTTTTATCAATGGGATGATTAATCGGTTATAACCAACAGATTGTTTTTAATGTGTAAATTAGATTATAATTAAGACAATATTTCTTTGTGTATATAGCCACTGGGTCTTTTCACCAAAGTCAATCTTGAACCATTTCTAAGAATTCATCGGCTCACAATCATGGTGTGATTGTGTTTAAAGGGATAAAACCATTTCAAAGGCCAGCGTCCCAAAGCCAAATAAGATTAATCCCTAACAATAGGGTATTCAAGAATCTAAAATGAGTTTTGAATAACTCAAGGTTCTGCACAGATGTCTATTGTAGGTACATTTTTGAAGACATCACAATAGCAAAACTGAAGTGAAAAAATTTAATTTGCACAAAACTGTAAAGCTTCAAAAACATGCATGTTGAGAAAGAAAAATGCCTAAAACAGTGTGCATGCATGTGGCACTCAAGACAACAAATCAGCTTTTCATTAGTCAGTACCACCCGGGGTCACAGTCATTCACAAAATCCTAGAAAGGATTTGGGCCTCAACCTACTGCCCCAAAGGACCCTAATTAAAAGAAATTATGTGCACTTGCTTGAACTCCACATTTGTGCATTAGAGACAAGAAGCCTGGCACAAATGAGGGGTCACTACTATAACCCCAAGCAGGGATTTGGCCTTCCCACCTCCTTTGTCATTAAGAGGGCTGCTCTGATACTGGGACATGTTGCTTTTCCTCATTTGAACAAAGTTCCTTTGTACACCCCTCCCCATGCCCACTTAGCTTGTAGATTGAAGTATGATTTTGAACTGGTCAGGGGTTTCTTGCAATAAGAAATTAGACAAATGCTTCATTATGACTTAAAAAAAAAAAAAAAAAGTTTTAAAATTGGTACCTAGCCATTAGCATGCCTCTGAAACACCAAACAGGGATTGGAGTTACACCAAGACCATAATGATCACAGGTCTCTAGAGGTGCAATTTCTGATTTGTTACCGTCGGTAAGTAGTTTGACTTTGAAACTAGTTTTAGCATTGGCAAAATATGCTCCACCTTAAAGAGTTGGTGGAGTAATTCCAAACATACCAAGTGCATTCATTAGCATAGACTTAATGGTATATTGACCATTTAACAATGGAGATGCTTAGTACTGTTAAAAAAAGGCACAAACATGTACGCTAAAGGGGGAAAAAAAAAATATATATATATATAAATAGTAACAACTATTACAGACTGAAGTATCACAGTTCAGACTTTATTGGCATGTTTGGCAATATCTCAGTGCATTTGATGTTTGTAATGGAACAGAGGTCCAGGCTCATGCAGCAGCTTTGGTGTTTAATGACTTAAACCTTCTCATAGGTCCTCATTGCAACAATCTCACCCATGATACATTTCTGTTGAGACAAAGTTCAAGTGTTAGAAGTCATTTCATTATAGTCCAAAGATAATCTTAAAAATGCAAACATGACCACTTTACACTGGGAGCAATGCATGTTTAAACTCTACAAACTACTTAATATCAGTTGCTCAGTTGATTAGTTAATTACTCACAGCTGTTAGTTTTCCATCTTGAATCTCCCGCTCCAGTGTCGTCGTCTTTCCATCCCAGGTCTGTTTCTGCACAAGTTTGCCATTTTCAAATGTGACGGTGGACTGGGGGAGAAAAAAAAAATTAAATCATATTGGGTTTATCTGCAAAGCATGCCATCATGTTAGGAAACATGCAATGCTTCCATAGAATGAAGCTGGAGTGTTTGTAATGTCCATCGATTACCCACCTTAGTCTCTCGGCCGTCTGCGGTCGTCTCGTCGAATTCTTCGTTCACTTTGAACTTTATCTCCGTGGTCTTGAAAGTACTCTCAGACTTCATTGAAATAACCCCAGCATCACTCACGCTGATCACCAGGTTGGGTTTTACCATGTTGCCCATTTGGCGCGTGGCGAAGCCCACACCTTCAATACAACGACAATAAATTAGGATGTTGTTTCTGAACGGATTTGGCTGTGTGACGTTAGGACAGATCACATCGGGCTAAACGCTACCCAACACCTTTTAACTCCTACCATTCAACAACATAATCCCAGTGACAAATCAACTCAGATCCAGTCAAATTCACTTACCGATCGCCTTCATGTACTCATCAAAGTTCTCGCTGGCAGTCAGAGTCCAGGTTCCAACAAACTGTTCAACCATGGTGGTGAAGATGAAGCTCAAGTGTGCTAACACAGAAACACGATCTTCCGACGGTGAAGCGCGAAGAGACAGACACACGGAGAAAACTTCATATTTAAAGCCCGAGCGAGGACGTGTTTAATCCAGGACCACCAATCATGAGCAGGCGCTGACATTGCCATGGAAACGAGCGGATTAGGGGGCGTGTCTTTAAATCAGATTTTGATGGTGTGTTTGATTGGAATGAAATGTGAGTTTAGCCCGGGTCTGCTGACTTCAGCGTGAATTGAGGAGGTGATAGAGTGCTGCAATAATGGGACCTGATAGGATTTGGTGTGTGTGTGGCTGCAGACGGAAAGATACAGAGAAATGTTAAATTTTTTCTGTAAAACCAACATTAAGAAATATCCTCAGCAGCCAGATACAGATGGGTGACTTATTCATTCAGAAAAAACCTGAATGAATACAGGTTCACTGGATGGTACTTTTGTAACATCCAATCACTCTCTGTGGCATGAACATGACATGCTGAGCTGTCCCAGTTAATTCTGATTTTGTATCAAGAAGGCAAAAGGGAAATATCTGGGTAACTTTGAAAGAGGGTTCATTGTTGGGGCACAGATGTCAGGAGCTTCAGTCACAAAGACTGCTCCACTGGATGGTGTTTCAACAGGAACTGTGACAGTGACATCTGTATTTGGGAAAGACATCATGATGGTGATGCTGGTGCATTAATGTGACATGATCACCTTCATGCTATGATGAAACATTTCTATCCCAATGGGAGTGGTCTCTTCCAGCATGACAATGCCCCCATCCATAGGGCGCGAGGGGTCACTGAATAGTTTGATGAGTATGAAACTGATGTGAATCATATGCTATGACCTTTCCAGTCACCAGATCTCAACCCAGTTGAACACTATTGTCCACCACCATCATCAAAACACCAAATGAGGGAATATCTTTTGGAAGAATGGTGTTCCTCCCTCCATTAGAGTTCAGAGACTTGTAGAATCAATGCTTCTGGCTGTATATGGTGCATTATTGTGAAAATAAACATCATTCACAAATAGGCTACATGAATAAGTCGTCATTAATAACAATTACAATAATGGTACACATAATAATCAAATAAATATTGAAAAAGAAAATTAACAATTAACGCTTGTTCAGGGAACTCATCAAAAACCTCTTTATAACATCACACATACTGACCACTCAAGAGCTGCAGGATTAGTCAACTAACCAGTCGTCAGAAAATTAACTTACAACTATTTTGATAAATGATAATCATTTAGTAAATTGTCAAACTAAAATGTCAAAATTTTGCAGTTTCAGCTTCTCAAATATGAGGATTTGATTTGATGAGGACATGACCTTGGTCTGTTGAGAATTATAAAGGGCATTTTTCAGTATTTACTGTAATTTTATGGACAAAACAATGTATTGATTAATTGAAACAATAACTGGTAGATTAATCCATAATGAAAATAATGGCTAGATGCAGCCCTTAGTCCACTCTGATGGGATCTAAATATAAAGTAAACTGTTTTTTCATTTATATCAACAGGAAGAAAATTTAGATTTTTGTATGCAAAATTCATTAGGAGTATTAGAATTCAAATAAAATGTAATATTCAAATGTAACATTCAAATGTAGTTAAAATGTCTTGCCCCTAATTGCATCATAAAGTTTTACCCTAAATCTGCCTGGAACTTCCTCAAACATCACTCCTGCTCTGGCTAAATAAGGGTTTTAACCAGTAGATGGCGCCTGTGAAAAGCAGATAAAATAGTTCACAGAGGCTCTGATAGTAACTGTTGTAGATAAACACAACATACTTTACAAAAAATATACAATGAAATGGATTTCCATTTAAATTTAAGCAATTCTTGTTTTATTTATATGTATTCCTTACATATCTTTTTACATAACGTTTGTTAGTTCATTTGAATATTTGCAATTTGTTGCATTGCTTCACAACAAAAACTGCAAAAGAATGAGGTGTTCAAAGATTGTTTTGAGTGGTAGTGTGGATCTATCCAAACTGTCAGAAAACAATCAGGTATCAGTGGATCTGTGTCCAAATGTGAGACTGCCATGTGGGCTACTGCCTCCCACTGGTTTCAGCAATACATTACAGTAGACCTTATGGTAAGCCTTTTAAAAACACAAGCAACCCCTAAATACTAAATAAAGGCAAATGAGTTACAGTTGTATTTGAGAGAAAAACAAAACTGGTCATATAAAGTAAAAAAAAAAAAAAAGTCAAATTTATCTTCTGGTTCTGCTGTTTGAGGAGTTATCCCAGATCTAGTTCAAGGTCCTGCACAGACTCCACCACTGTATCATAGCTAAGTTTTTATGACCTTCACCAAGGAGGTTATGTTTTAACATGTTTGTTTGTCAGCAGGATTATGCAAAAAATAATGAACCAATTTGTGGAGGGATGGAGCGTGTGTCAGGGAAGAATCTATAAAATTTTGGTGTTGATCCGATTAAAGATCCAGGAATTTTTAACACTACCACAGCTTTTTTTGAAGTTTTCATCAGTTTCCCAGAAAATAGTGCCATTCCAGTTATGTATTTATTTATTCCATCTAAATCCTCTCTGCAAAAGCCTGTGCATTGCAAAAGTGTAAATAGTAATATAGTTTTGTTCAATAAACAATAAGAGAAACAATCTATTAATCCATATTTCATAAATATTTCAGTTGGATTTAATATTGGGTTAATGTAAGAGCTCATGGGTGCTGCTGATGAATGTCTCAAAGAGATTAAAGTGAAAAAGAGTCAGACAAATGACTGGAGATGCTCAGAGCAAATCAGATTCAGATCAGATGAGTGCCCTGTGATATATTTCCTCAGTGGATTAAAATGGATTGAGTTGTTACGTGCTCCTCTGACCTCCCACCATGCAATAGTTTCACATTTGAGTCTTTCAGACATTATTTGGGAGTAAAGTGGTGCTTTATAAACTCACTTGAAACTGATTTGTCACTGCCTGGAAGTTATAAAATGGTTGTTAAAGTATGAAAGCATAGAAATAAAAGAAAGTAGTGAGGTTTGATGGCAAAATGGTGTAAATATCCATGACAAGAAACGTATCTCCAGTAATGAGTTAGGTTGTTATTGCTTTTCCAAACTGCGTGATGCAGTAGATATATGAGGGATGTCAACAGCATATGAACCTTATGGGAGCATGCAATTCGTCTCTGAGATAAACAACTGGAATAAAGAAGCACTTGGGTTAGAGATAATAACATTTAGCACCTGTAAAAACATTTCTATTCAATCATAAACCAAAAATAGTTCAAAAAGAAATAGCAAAGCTCTTTTGGTTATATAATAAGTAAGCAAATCGTGAGCTGCTGACAGTGAATATGTGTGCAGTGAAATGTCCCCTGTGTTGAGTGCCCATTTTTAACCTACAATGAAATCACACGAGGAAACATTTTCTTTGCTTCATGAGTCACTGCAAGCCGTCATAATTTAGTCCCAGTGTTTCTAACTTTTGAAGAGAAACGCTCATTTTCATTGATATTAATAAACTCTCTGTGAGCACTGGTATGACATATGTGACGACCCTTTGAAAGGCGGATTCACCTTTTTATGACGACTGAACTGTGCTTGATGTATAATGCATAATTGTATGAAAAACCAGAGAAACTGGAGTGTTCTCTGTATAGGAAGATCTTAATGAGACTGTCACAAGGCTGCAATATTTGATTTCATCGTCCAAATGCATTAGTTATTCATTAACTTCAATGACAGCCATCAATGAAGTGATAGTCAAGGAGGTCGGGCTGCGATATATCATGGAATGTTGTTTACCGATCCAATAAGCCGATTACTTGTTGTTCTGTCACCCGGGGTTTCTCTGCGTACATACAGGTGCCATCCAGCAGGCGCAGAGCCCATCTAATGAACATGAACTCTCGCTGGCAGCCACAGAGAAGTCCTTTCCTCCTGGTTTTCATCAACACTTCAGGCCCCATTGATGGGAGAACAGTGGCCATGGACAAAGGCTGTATATACTGTACAAACACAGCTCTGAGCGGCAGCACACTGACTCATTCTTCAGTGTGTGTGAGAACGGAGGGGGACCCCTTTCAGCTCCTTTGTGTTGGTGTCTGTCAACAGTGTAGTTGGAGGCAGAGCCCATTGTGGTGGCCAGTGTTTCGTATTGACACAGGGCCTCGCTCAGCTTGTTCCCAGGGTCCAACCTGAGGACTCATGAATAATGGAGAGAGGATCCTCAGGGCCAAGGTAGCTTGCAAGTCTGACTGGGCTCATTATAGACCTTAAACTACAGCTTTATATGTCAGCAGGTAAAACTGGGGTCACAGCTGATCATATTGATGGTGGACTTTGTTGCAGCCACCTGCAGCCAATGATTTGACCCTGTGAGAATCAGGCAAAGAGATCGTGCTTCATTCAAGTATGATAAATACAAAAAGCACAAATCACAGCTTTTTCCAGATCATGTGAGTCTTTCTCACTTTTTACATTTTAGTGCATCCTCTCCTTCTAAGCCTGAATGGTCTTTTCTATTCTGAGTAAGCCTTTGCCCGAGGTAGGGGATAACTCTCCTCCATGTAGAGACCTATTAAAGCCTTTTAGCGGTGCCTTTCATGTACTGTAGTCGGAGACATGTCCATAATCTGTTTGTGTCCTCACAATCCCAATAAAAATTGCAGTTAGATACAGAAAAATCACAAAGTAAACAAATAAATTCTAAAAGCCTGTTGCAGTTTTTTTTTTTTTAAAAAAAAGCAAGAAGATTAAAATTGTATTTTAAAGTTAAGAGGGAGCAGTCAGAACTGGGTGTGCCCCACACCTTGGGCACCAACAGGAGGCATCACTTCAGGTCTGGTTCCCAGCATGTCCCGACCATCTGCTGAGAGGCTCACACGACCTGAGCAACGTGCCCTCTCCTCTTTGCCTTTTTACACGGCTGCTGGATAAGGGGGAACCAGAGGCCGGGGGGGAGGGGGCGCCGACGGTTCCGCATAGCCAGGATGAAGAGTGTCTGTGTGTGTGCGTCTGTGTGAGGTGGAGGTCAGAGAGGTGCCTCTTGCTTGTGTGCTTTGAGCTTTTTCATGCTTCCTGCTTTGATCTTCTCTCTCATCCCTTCATCCCACACGCTCCCTGCGCCTCAGGCTTCTGGTTTGCAGCACACCGACAGTGGGGCTGGAGAGGGGTGGGGGGGCGGGAGGGGAGGGGGTAGGGGTTGACTGCCTCACAGAGACACTGCTTGTTCTCTCAGTGCAGGGAGAGGTGCAGGGAGAGCTATCCATGGGGTAAAGCTACCGGGTGCAGAGTGCAGTGGGCGGAGGGTTCACCAGGAGCTAAAGTGATGCATACTGTACAGTTCTCTGCTCCTCTTTTATGCTCTCTTAGATGCCCCAACAGTGGGCTGGAATTCTTGTGTGAAAAACAACTGTCACAGTGCTTAGAGGGCGGCCTCCTGACCCCTTACAACATGGGAAAGTGCACCCCTCAGCTGGTAGTTATATAAAGCCTGCCAGAGTCATGAGAATCCCTGATAAATCACTCAGCTTGAAGCCTCTTATGTCTCTCTGCATCTCACATGGAACAATTATTTTGTGTAAGTCACTATAATGTGTCCCTTTCTGCTAGATCTTTATATAGGCTGTGTGTTGCCATGTAATCAATGTAGCAAGACGTGATAGCCGCAGAACAGCATGACAGTTGTCATGTGAATATGTGTCAGAAAATATCATTTAACCCTGTCCTGTGTCCCTCTAGAGCTTGATAATCCTCATATTACCCCTAACACACACACACACACACACACACACACAGTCCCTTTCTGCTAGATCTTTATATAGGCTGTGTGTTGCCATGTAATCAATGTAGCAAGACGTGATAGCCGCAGAACAGCATGACAGTTGTCATGTGAATATGTGTCAGAAAATATCATTTAACCCTGTCCTGTGTCCCTCTAGAGCTTGATAATCCTCATATTACCCCTAACACACACACACACACATTAGGGGTAATATGAGGATTATCAAGCTCTAAGGGACACACGACAGGGTTAAATGATATTTTCTGAACACATATTCACATGACAACTGTCATGCTGTTTCTGCGGCTATCACGTCTTGCTACATTGATTACATGGCAACACACAGCCTATATAAAGATCTAGCAGAAAGGGACCACATTATAAGTGACTTACACAAAATAAATTGTTCCATGTGAGATGCAGAGAGACATAAGAGGCTTTCAAGCTGAGTGATTTTATCAGGGATTCTCATGACTTTGGCAGGCTTTATATAACTACCAGCTGCAGGGGTGCACTTTCCCATGTTGTAAGGGGTCACGGAGGCCGCCCTCTAGCCGTAAGCGACTCTGTGACAGTTGTTGTTTTTCACACAAGAATCTCAGCTCACTGTTGGGCATCTAAGAGAGCATAAAAGAGGAGCAGAGAACTCACAGTATGCATCACTCTATAGCTCCTGGTGAACCCTCCGCCCACTGCTCACTCTGCACCCGCGTAGCTTTACCCCATGATAGCTCTCCCTGCCACCTCTCCCTGCACTGAGACGAACAAGCAGTCGTCTCTTGTGAGGCATCAAACCCCTACCCCCCTCCCTCCCGCTCTAGTACGACCCCCACCCCTCTCCAGCCCCACTGTCGGTGTGCTGCAAACCAGAAGCCTGAGGCGCAAGGAGCGTGTGGGATGAAGGGATGAGAGAGAAGATCAAAGCAGGAAGCATGAAAAAGCTCAAAGCACACAAGCAAGAGGCACCTCTCTGACCTCCCCACCTCACACAGACGACACCACACAGACACTCTTACTCCTGCTGCTATGCAGGACACCGTCGGCGCCCCCTCCCCCGGCCCGCTGGTTCCCCCTTATCCAGCAGCACCGTGTAAAAAGGCAAAGAGAGAGGGCACGTTTGCCTCAGGTCGTGATGAGCCTCTCAGCAGAATGGTCGGGAACATTGCTGGGAACCAGACCTAGAGTTGATGCCTTCCTGTTGAGTGCCTCAAGGTGTGGGGCACACCCAGTTCTGACTGCTCCCCTTAACTTTAAAATACAAATTTAATCTTCTTGCTTTTTTTTAAAAAAAAAAAAAAACTGCAACAGGCTTTTAGAATTATTGTTTACTTTGTGAATTTTTCTGTATCTAACTGCAAATATGGGATTGTGAGGACACAAACAGATTATGGACATGTCTCCGACTACAGTACATGAAAGGCACCGCTAAAAGGCTTTAATAGGTTCTACATGGAGGAGAGTACCCCTACCTCGGGCAAAGGCCTGACTCAGAATAGGAAAGACCATTCTAGGCTTAGAAGGAGAGAGGATGCACTAAAATGTAAAAGTGAGAAAGACTTCACATGATCTGGAAAAAAGCTAGTGATTGTGCTTTTTTGTTAATTATCATACTTGAATGAACAGCACGATCTCTTTGCCTGATCTCACAGAGGTCACAATCATTGGCTGCCAGGTGGCTGCAACAAAGTCCACCATCACATCATGATCCAGCTGTGACCCCAGTTTACCTGCTGACAATAAAGCTGTAGTTAAAGTCTATAATGAGCCCAGTCAGGACTTGCAAGCTTACCTTGCCCTTGAGGATCCTCTCTCCATTATTCATGAGTCCTTCAGGTGGTACCCTGGGAAGACAAGTGAGCGAGGCCCATGTGCTCAATACGAACCACCTGGCCACCACAATGGGCTCTGCCTCCAACTACACTTGTTGACAGACACACACACACAAGGAGCTTGAAGGGGTCCCCCTCCGTTCTCACACACACTGTAAGAATGAGTCAGTGTGCTGCCCGCTCCAGAGGCTGTGTTTGTACTAGTAATACAGCCTTTTGTCCATGTTCCACACTGTTCTCCATCAATGGGGCCTGAAGTGTGTATGCAAACCTAGGGGAAAGGACTTATCTTGTGGCTGCCGCCGAGCGAAGAAGTTCATGTTCATTTGAGATGGGCTCTGCGGCCTGCTGGATGGCACCTGTAGTACGCAGAGGAAACCCGGGTGACAGAGAACAAACAGATAATCGCTTATATGGCATCGCGGTACAACAACATCCATGACTATATGTCGCAAAGCCCCCGACCTCCCATCTGACTGGGAATCACTTCCATTTGATAGGCTTCATTGAAGTTAATGCAATAACTAATGCATATGGCACGCATTGAACAATCAAATTTTGCAGCCTCTGTGGACAGTCTCATTAAGATCTTCCTATACAGGAACACTCCAGTTTCTCTGTGTTTTTCACTACAATTATGCATTTACCATTCAGCACAGTTCAGTCGCTCATAAAAAAAGGTAATCCGGCGACTTTCAAAAGGTCGTCCACAGATGTCATTAACCATCTGCTCACACGAGAGTTTATTAATACTCAACTTGAAACATGAGCGTTTTCTCTTCCCCAAAAGTTAGAAACACTGGGGATCTACAATTTCATGACGGCTTGCAGTTGACTTCATGAATTGTCAAATAAACAATGTTTCCTCGTTGTGATTTCAGGTTGGTAGGACGTTTAAAAAATGGCCGGCACTCAACACAGGGACATGTTCCACCTGCATCAACGTATTCCACTCGTTCATGCACGCTTCACGATTGCTTTACTTATTACTATAAACCAAACAGGAGAGCTTTTGCTATTTGCCTTTTGAACTATTATTTGGTTTATGATTGAATAGAAAGGTTTTACAGGTGCTACAATGCTTATTTATCTCTAACCCAATGTGCTCTCTTTATTCCAGTTGTTTATCTCAGAGACGAATTGCATTGCTCCCATTAAGGTTCATCTAATTGCTGTGACAATCCCTCATATATCTTACCTGCATCACGCCCAGGTTGGTAAACAAGCAATAACAAGCCTAAACTCAATTACTGGGATGATACGTTTCTTGTCATGGCATAATTTACACCATTTGCCTCAAACCCTCCACCTACTTTCTTATTCAATATTCTATGCACCTTTCATACTTTAACAACCATTTTATAACCTTCCAGGCCGTCCAGAGTGCACAAAGCTCAGTCTTTCCAAGTGAAGTCCTTCATAGACAAAGCACCACTTTACCTCACTCATAATACATGTCTGAAAAAGACCTCAAATGTGAAACTATTGCATGTGGGAGGTCCAGAGGAGCACGTACGACAACTCCAATCCATTTTAATCCACTTACGAGGAAATAACCTATCACAGGGCACTCATTCTGATCTGACATCTGATTTCCTTCTTTGCCAGCATTCTGCAACCCAAGTCATGTCAATTGGTCTGACGTCTTTTTTCCGACTTTTAAATCTCTTTTGCAACATTCATCAGCCAGCCACCCCGCGACCGATGAGCCTTACATTTAACTCCCAATATTAAATTCCAAACTGAAATATTTATGAAATCATGAGTATAATTAGATTGTTTTCTCTATCTGTTTCGTATTGAACCAAAAACTAATTACTATTTTACACTATTGCAATCGCACAAGGCTTCTTTGCAAGAGAAAGGATTTAGATGGAATAAAATCAAATAACATAACTGGAATGGCAGCTCATTTTCTTGGGAACTGGATGAAAAACTTTCAAAAACAAAAACGCTGATGACGGTCTAGTGTTAAAAATTCCTGGATCTTAATCGGACAATCAACACCCAAAATTTTATAGAATTCTTCCCCGACACACGCTCCACTACCCTCCACAAATTGGTTCATTATTTATCTGCATAATCACGTGCTGACAAACAACACACTGGTAAAAACATAACCTCCTTGGTGTTGAAGGGTCAATAAAAACTTAGCTATTGATACAGTGGTGGAGTCTGTGCAGGGACCTTGAACTCAGATCTGGTATAACTCCCTCATTAACAGCATGGAACCAGATAGATAAATTTGACTTTTTTATATTCTTTTTTTTATCTTTATTAATGACCAGTTTTGTTTTGCTCTCTCAAATACAACATGTAACGTCATTTGCCTTTAATCTTAGTATTTTAGGGTGGCTTGTGTTTTTCTAAAAGGCTACAAATAAAGGGCTCTACTGGTAATGTTTATGTCTTGTGACACACAACACCAGTGGGAGGCAGTAGCCCACAATCCGCAAGTCTCACATTTGGGACACAGAATCCACTGAATTTGACCTGATTGCGTTTTCTGACAGTTCTGGACTAGCATCCACCGACTACCACTCCAAAACAATCTTTAGAACCACCTCATTCTTTTGCAGTTTTTTTGCTGTTGATGAAAGCAACTTCAATCAAATTGCAAATATTTTCAATAATGAACTAAAACAAACGTTAATGTAAAAAAGATATGTAAGGAATACTATAAATAATAAACGAAGACATTGCTTAAATTAAATGGGTAAATCCCATTTCATTGTATTATTTTTTGTAAAGTAATGGTTGTCTTGGTTATCTACCAGAGCAGTTTACTATCAGAGGCGTCTCGTGAACCTATTTATCTGCTTCTTCACAGGGCCGCCATCTACTGGTTAAAAACCCTTATTAGCCCAGAGCAGGAGTGATGTTTGAGGGAAGTTCAGTGCAATTTATGGGTAAAACTTTATTGATGCGAATCAGGGGCAAGACGATTTAAACCACATTCGGAAATTGATTTACATTTGGAATATACATTTATTCTGATTCTCTAATACTCCTAATGACATTTTGCATTAACAAAAAATCTAAAATTATTTCTTCCTGTTGATATACTTACATGAAAAAACAGTTATTTATATTTAGATCTCATCAGAGTGGGACTAAGGGCCTGCATCTAGCCATTATTTTACCATCTAATGGATTTAATTCTACCAGTTATTGTCAATTTAATTCACATACATTGTTTTGTCCACTAAGAGAAAATATACAGTAAATACTAGAATATAAATGACCTTTTGATTAATTCTCAACAGACCAAGGTCAATGCTCCTCAAATCAAATCACAATCTCAAGTATTGAGAAGCTGAAACACGCAAAATTTTCGACATTTAAGTGGTACTCTTGACCAATTTACTAATATGTATATCAATTCCATTTATCAAAATAGTATTGTCCAACCGTTAATTTTCTGACGACCTCGGTTAGTTGACTTTAATACCTGCAGCTCCTCGTGATGTGAGGTCAGTATCGTGTGATGTGTATAAAGATGGTTTTTGATTCGAGTTCCCCCTAAGAACAAGCTAATTAATTGTTCAATTTTCTTTTTCCCAATATTTATTTGAATATTATTGTATCGATCGCCTCGACTAAGGGCCACTGTCTCTTCCGACTCCAGCCTGCCATCGCTAATACGATCGTATCTGTACCATTATTGTAAGTTGTTATATAAGTGACGACTCGATTATTCATGTAGCCCCTATCTTGTGAATGATGTTTTTATTTTCACAATAATGCACCATATACAGCCAGAAGTATTGATCTAGCAAGTCTTCTGAAACTCTTAAGTGGGAAGGAGGAAACACCATTTCTTCCAAAAGATAATTCCCTCGATGTGTGTGATGGATGTGAGCTCTGTGGTGGCACAACTAGTTGCTTCGAACTTGGGTTGACGCGATCTGCCAGTGACTGGAAACGTCAATAACGCACTTCCATGACTTCACACTCCAGTTTAGGTTACCTCATTGCAAACTACGTCTCCAGCGTCAGCCTCAATCAGATGACCCATCGCGACCCTATGGATGAGGGCACTTGTCGTATGCCCTCGGACAAGACCAGACCTCCCATTGCGGATAGAAATGTTTTCACTCATAGCAAATTGAAGTGATCGCGATCATGTCACATCTAATGCAACCAGCCCATCCATTCATGATAGTCTTTCCCAATAGCAGATGATCACTCGCTCACGAGTTCCTGCTTGATAACAGACCAATCCAGTGGAGCAAGGTCTTGTGACGAAGCTCGCACCTGACACTCTGTGCCCCCAACAAATAACCCCTCTTTCAAAGTTACCCAGATATTTCCCTTTTGTCTCTTCTCTCTGATACCAAAATCAGATTATATTTGGGACAGCTCAGCAACTTCCATGTTCATCCACACGAGAGTTGGAATTGGATGTTACTAAACTATACGTACCATCCAGTGAACCATGTATTCATTCAGGTTTTTTCTTAATGAATCTAAAGTCACCCCATCTGTATCTCGGCTTGCTTGAGGACTATTTCTAATGTTGGTTTACAGAAAAAATGTAACATTTCTCTGCTGTATCTCTCCCGTCTGCACGTCCACCAACACCACCAACCAAATCCTACGTCCTAGGTTCGCCACTTACTTAGCATGCAACTACTATAAGCACCTCCTTCGCTTATTACTACTCCACGCACTATTGTACCCTATAAGTCAGAACGAGAACATCGGGCGGCGCTAAACTCACATTCATTTCCAATCAGAACATCACCAATCAAAATCTGATTTAAAGACTCACCCTAACTACTGTACAATGCGGTCTCCATACACCTCAACAGAACGCCCCCCTAATCCGCTTCGTTTCCATGGCCAATGTCCAAGCGCCTGCCTTTCTGATTTCGGTCGGTCCTGGACTTAAAACACGTCCTCGCCTCGCGGCTTTTTAAATATGATATATGTTTTCTAACGTGTGATCTGTTCTCTTTCGCGCTTCACCGTTGCGGTAAGATCTGTGTTTCCTGTGTCTTAGCTACACTTGAGTAGCTTACCATCTCACCACCCATGGCTTTGAAAACCAGTTTGTGGAACCCGTCCTGGACGGTCTGACTGCCAGGCTCTGACGAACACTTTGCATGAGTAACCATGAAGGCGATCCGGATACACCGTTGAATTTGCACTGGATCTGATTGTTTAGCATTTGTCAAACTGGGATGTTAATGGTTGTTGAATGCGTAGGAGTTAAAAGGTGATGCCCACATCGCCGTTCAGCGTTACTAGCCTAACCGTGTGACTTCCTATAAGTCACATCCTATAAGTCACAACAGCCCCAAATCACGTCTCAGACAACAACATCACCTACATCCTCATCCTATTGTCGTTGTATTGACACGGTTGGGCTCTCTCGCACAGCGGCCGCCCAAACTAGTGGCAACATCTAGGAATATACCAAGCCCTTAGGTGATCCAGCCGATTCGTCGTATTCACAACGGGAGTGATAGCTGGGGTTTATTCTCAATGAAGTCTGAGAGTACTTTCTCAAAGGACCACGGAGAACTAACACCTCTGGCAAAGGTGGTAATCGCAAGAATTCGACGAAGACGACTGCACGACGAGAACCGATGGAGACTTACACGGTAGGGTAATCGGATGACTATACCACACATACACTCCTAGCTTCATATCTCTAAATGGAAGCATTGCATGCTTCACCTAACATCGATGGCATGCTTTGCAGATAAAACCCCAAATAGATTTTTAATTTTTCTTTCTTTTCTCCCCCAGGTCCCACCGTCCACATTGGAATAAATGGCAAATCTTGCTCGCATGAAACAGACCCTGGGATGGATAAGACGACGGACCACTGGAGCGGAGGCATGAGCGTGCAAAGATGGAATAACTAACAGCTGTGAGTTAATTAACTAATCAACTGAAGCATACCTGATATTAAGTTAGTTTTGGTAGAGTTCTAACACATGCCATTGCTCCCAGGTGTTACACGAGTTGGTCATGCTTTGCCATTTTAAGATTATCTTCCGGACTATACAATTGAATCATGACTTCGACACACTTGAAACTGCTCCTCAACAGATAGATGTATCTAGGCTGAGATTGTTGACAAATGAGACCTACTGCAGAACGTTTAAGTCATTAAACACGCAAGCCTTGCCTGCCATGAGCCTGGAGCCTCTGTTCCATTACCAAAACATCAAATGCCACTGAGATCATTGCCAAACATGCCACCATACAAGTCTGAACCTGTGAAACTTCAGTCTCAGTTATAGTGTTTTTTGACGAGAATTTATATTATATATATATTTTTTTTCTTCCCCCTTTAGCGCTTACATGCCTTTGTTGCTCCCTTTTATACAACAGTACTACAGATCCTCTCTGCTTAATGGTCACAATTATTACCTATCTTAAGTCTACTCGCTTCTTAATGAATTGGCACCTTGCGTTAATCAGCTCTCTGGACATTTACTCCAGCCAACTCCATCGATTAAGCTGTGGACGCATATTTTCCCAATCGCCTAAAAACTAGTTTCAAAGTCACACACTACTCACCGACGCAGGTATCACAAATCCAGTAACATTGCAATCATTCTCTAGAGACCTGTAATCATCTCATGGTTCTAGGTGTAACCCTCCCAATCCCTGGTTTGTGTTTCAAGATGGCATGGCTAAATGGACTAGGCGGTTAACCACAACTTGTTAAAGAACTTTTTTTTATTTTTTTTTTAAGTCATTCACATGAACGCAACTTTGCGCATCTAATTTCTTATTGTACCAAAAAACCCTTTATTCCCTTGACCAGTTCAACAATCATAGATCAATTCTACTAAAGCTAGAACAGGTGGGCATGGGAGAGAGGTGTCAAACAGGAAAACTTTGTTACCAGAATGAGGGAGAAAAGACAACATCCTACTCACAATTGTTCAGCTCCTCTTCAGTACATCAGTAGCAGCCCCCTCCTCTAATCACAAATGAGACGTGGGAGCGCAAAGTCCAACCCACTAGTTGGACGGTCTATAGATATCACAAGTGACCCCTTCATTTGTGGCCTTCAAGGTCTATCTTGTGTCCTCTAATGTTCACAAATGTGGAGTCCAAGCACAGTGCACATTAATTTCTTTCTTAATTCAGGCCTCGCGGCTCCCTACATTGGGGCACAGCTAGGTTGAAGGACGCCCGAACTCCTTCCTAGGATTTTTGTGAATGAGCTGCTTGAACCCCGCGGGGTGGTACCTGACCTAATGACAAAGTGCCAACACTAAGAATACTTGCTTGCTCCTTTGAGAGTGCCACCAATTGCTTCACGACTTCGGAACACTGATTCTTAGGCATTCTTACACTTTCTCGAACATGCCACTCGTTTTCGCTAAAGCTCTTTTACAAGCTTGTTGTCAGAAGTTTCAAAATCTTTTCAACTTCAGTTTTTGCTTACTGTGAAGTCTTTCAAAAGCAACGTTGTACACAAATAGACAGTCTGTGCAGAACCTTGAGCTATATTCAAAAAACTCATTTTAGACTTTCTTTGAATACCCTATCTTGTTTTAAGCGGACTTAATCTTATTTGGCTTATGCGGAGACGTCTAGCGCCTATTGTAGCATGCGAGTTCTATTTAATTCTCCTGTTTTAACACCATAAGTCGCACTTAAACCAGTTATAAAGTTTAGTGCAATCGTGCAGACTGACCGACCGCGAACACAGCAATCAGCATGCAGGATCGACGAACACCATATTATATCTACGTTCACACACTACGTAAGTGGAACAATTCTCTAGTGACACATGGTTCAAGATTGACTTTAGGTAGAAAGACCCAAGTGGCTGATATACAATCAAAGCGAAATATTGTCTTAAAATGATCTAACTACTTAAATTTCTACACAACTTAAAGAACACATCTGTTGGTGCATCTTTATAACCCGCATTAATGCATCCCCAATTGATACAACCACAGCCAAAGTATGTGCAAAATACAGATTGTCTCACGAATCTGATCGTTTTCATAAGCGCGCGCGTGTGATATACTGCATGTCCTTGCAAGCTGCCTTGAGTACTGACCGAGCAGCTCAACCGGCTGAAAGCTGGCACACAAACCAGCAAATGTTTTGCGAGCACATCAAATAATAGAATTCTTTAAAATCAAGGCTTCAAACTAAGGTTAATAGTATGTGTAAATCCCGTATGTACTAAATTAATGCCTTTGCTTCAATAATCAAGCAGAGAGGTGGTCTTCACCCGAAACAAATCCAAAAAGTAACATTTGCTTTCATTACTTGCTCATTATTGAATTATTACACATAATCATTAGGAACTTGGACCCCAAATGTCTTAATCTCACTGCAGCCCTTTTACTGTACAATCTGCTTGTGCCGGCCTGTAATACTTCGACCGGAAGATTGTCCCCCCTTGCCGGCTGATTGGTTTGTAATAGCAGGACAAGCGATCTGGATCACTTACCACCTGCTATTCACGAATCTGGTTAAGCGTATAGCGAGCGGAGCGAGTCAGCTGTCCACCACCTTTTGCATTGTGTCACTAGAAATGAACAACGAGTTTTGTGCACGGGTTGTTGTTCTACGCCTCGACATACAAATTACTCTCAACTATGATATCAGTTATAAGCTTTATCAAACATCATAAATGCGTGTATCGTGACATAATCAATGTTCACTTTACCAAGCCCACCTTGGTCTTTGTCCAGATGAAAAACGATCCGAATGACGTCAGTACGTGACACCGGACCGTCATCATCAAACAACATAGGCGACAAGAAAAACAACATCATGCGAAAGTCCGGATAAAGAAAAGATAAAACCTTTTACCATACACACGTTCAAGTCACTCGTTTGACGTAGGCCTACCCAGGGACCACGAGTTGCAACCAAAAAACAACTGGTTCGAAAAGCAAGCATAGGTTGTTGCAGATGTAAACAGCAGCGCCACTGTCACGGTAACTACTGACCTGACCGAAGCATGCGGTCCGTGCGGATGGTCCGGCAGTACTACACAGATATTAGTGAAACTGGCAGCAGCTAGGCCTTGGTCAGCGTTCAGCCATTGTCCTCACTCCCTCCCATTTATTTACAGTGCAGCCAGCGGAGACCGTCGGACAGGGAACATCTTCTTTGATTAAATTGCCCAGCACTGGTACGAAATAGGCTCCCGGTTCTTGTCTTATCCGCTGTCGCGCTCATTACCCACTCCTGCGCAGTCGCCTCCTTCTAAGTAAGCGCACGCGGGTAGGTGACAGGCTGCAGGCATGGGGCTGCAAGTGCCCTGGTCCCAACAACCGCCTATAATACCATCGCAAATATCACGCTTAACTGCCTAAGCCAACAGAGAGAATGGTAAATTTCTATCTGACGGTCGCTTCCAGTCTAAACTACAGCGACGGAAACTTTAGGATCGAACTCTGCTCAGTCTCCAGAATAACACCTCGCGCGCTTGTACCAAAAAATAGTACTTATCAACCACTCCAACATCTATAACATCCTCTACTGTACAGCGGTTACGCTGCCCATTGTCAGCACACAAGCTAATCCCATGGCGCTCGACATTGGCCATTGTCTTATACTGTTTCGTTTGCACTTGTTGCGTTGGTTCTGGTGTTTATATAGGTAATTGTGTGCGCTGTGGACCACAAACTCGTATCCTTATCCCTACGACCAGACAACTAATTAATGCGCTACCATGTATCACAAATTGAGTATTTATCTATAACAACACATAATTAAGCGTGTTATGATCCTTCTTGTGCTGGCGCATAACAGGCAAGCTCCTTCTCTGTGCTTCTGCCTAAGGACCTAATTCACCTTGACCTTATTGACTGGTATCCCCAAACAGCGATGAATACAAAGAAATTTCGGTTGCCCACGCTCTTGATGTAAGGAAGGCAGACTCATGACCCCAACCCCATCTAAATTGCAGGCAATAGACTACTATAACTTTCCGTTACACTTCTTTTACATTGTTACACCTACGAGATGCAGTCTAAACATTCCTGTTTCATGATGCCTCTGCATATATAGCTAGAAAATCTTATTATAACATATAATCTCTGGTGGCGGGAATAATACAATACTTATTACCCCCACACGGTTCTGCTGAACTCCACCAAAGGCACCTCAGTTAGCAAAGGTAGTTCACAGCCCTCCACCCATGGCGGAAAACACCTTGGGGATGAAGTATGCGAACGCCTACTTGCGTCGCCAGGATTCTTGTTCATCCAAGCTCTTGGTGGCTTGGAACTAGACGCAACATCTGTGCAAACCTGGTTCCACAACAAAGTCTTTTGACAGCTTTCGCATCATGGCGGAGACCCTCTCCATGAAGTGCGGGACTGTGCACAGTAATATCTGCCAATGGTTTTGAAATTGACATTGAACATACTCATACAGGAGCTTTTAAACGTATAGAGGTGTCACATACTTTTGTCCCACACTCTGCTCGCACCTGCTACTTGTTTTGATCTTCAGCTTTGTTTGTTTTCTTTGTTTTGTTTCTTTACTTTGCTGCTGTTTCACCAGGACGGAGTATTAGCATTCCTTCACCTCTTTCAAAGATCTCCTGGCTGAGATGCGTAGGATTTCTTCAATTTTTTTTATCATCAAAAGCAACTTATAATCAATCAGTATTACTCGCACCTCACGTGGAATCCAAGTACTAGTTTTCAGTAGTCGGTGGCTTAAAATGATGCATGTGTTTTGTCCCCCTAAAAAAAAAACAAAACCAAATCTGTAATTTCGATGTCGTCCAATGATTATGGATAAATTAGTATCAATAGCACATATGCTTTTCCTATTTCCTTATCAGGATGTCTTCCAAAGTTCGCCATGCGCCTACCTTTTTTATCAGTGGAAAGAGAAATAGAATGACGACACACGATGGAGGAGACCTACTAAAATGAATGCTTGTGGCATTGTCATGATACACACGACCCGTAATCATTAGATCGTAGACTATGTTTCTTAACTGAGTGTGAGTTTTGGCTTATTTCAAAGCAGGTTGAAGTCCTTCAGACTCTGACGCCCGTCGTCCTGTTCTCCCTGGTATCCTCGTATTGAAAAGCCCTCCAGTACGTGATAGGTGCACAACGACTATGCCTGTCTCTCCCATTCTCAGGAATCGTTGATGCATCTGGCGAGCAGGACGCAGTGCACTACCAGGAAGTTGCGGCATCGACTCAGGGTGTTACAATGTGATTCATCATTCTTGGTCCAAACATGCTCCCGAACAGGGTGCTTGTAGGCCAGCAACCTAAATGCTCCTCCTCCTGTCTGCGGTGAGTTGTTCATTTAAAAGGAACCTTGCCAGCAAGTTTCATTAACAAATGCAAACAGTACACAGCCTTACATCCTGTATTGTAACCACTGTCTACTGTCTCCCTCTACAGATAACACTGTGCCGAAGCCTTGAAGCAAGAACTTTTCAATTTGCCTGTCCTTCTTTTCCCGCCTCATCACGCTTTCTGTTTTACTTTCAGGCGAACAACCGGAGACTGTTGTTATGACATGGTAGCTGGTACAATTGTTGTCAAGCCCGCTCCAGGTCAGATGACGCTGAAAAGTCAAGCCCACAAAAGAGGCGGTCAGAACAATAAATGCTGGAAACGCAGGCGCTGCGTGTGAATGTTTTTCTGACAAACAAATGCCAGCAGAGCTCCTCAGACACCGCCCTTTCAAAGGTTCGATACTGCAACATGGCAGAGACAAGACAATTAAGAAGGTATGGCAGAGGGGTTCGCTCACTACACATCAGATGGATGATACTATTGACAGTCCCAACCTTGTTTTTGGTTTTTCTCTGACAACATACTGTATTAATTTCCGCATGTAGTTCAATCTATTCATCTGCTTTCCTGTGAATCTGTTTCCTTGATGCCACGACACAATTTGTCTCCTCTACTGAAAGACTGGGATAAAATGACTGTCGTATAATCTACTCTGTTAGCATAACTACACAAGGATCCTTGCTTTTGTAAATACTCTTTCCAAACTCACAGGGTGAATGTCGTGGATCACTCAGTAATTTAACGTTTGCTAATTATTGCGATACATGAGATTATAACATGCAGTATCTCTTGTACTTCTAAAAAAACTCCATCCTAAGAGTTTATCTTCGACTCTCAGGTTTGTGACCTCTGTAAGCTTTTGACCTCTACGTCAACTGCTTTTTCAGCTAGCTGTGTGATATCTTTGTTTTTGTACAAAGCACATTTAAAATGTAATTGAGGAGATAACATGTAACACCTGAAACAAGCCTGCTACATTCCTACTCTTGACTGAAAAGTTAATGTATTATGGCATTTATTGATAACTGTATTTTAGCATTTTTAGAAGACTAATGAAACCACCACTCTATTACCTGCAATGCTCAGATGTATGTCTTTTACGCTGTTTGTCAGCTATATTGATCAATTCTCACAATGTTTTCATACTAATTAAGAGGCCACGATAATGTTTTGTTACTTATACACTGCGATCAACTCCTGATTAACTTGTGCCATTACATGATTGGTATTATGTATATGAATAGTTGCATACAAGTGTCTTCGGAGAAAGTTTATTCAGACCACACCATATATTCCACTCTTATATTGACCTGCCTTGAAAATTAATTGTACAATGGCCGAATTCAAACACCTTGTCAATTCTTAGCTCCTTATCTACAAAATTCCATAATGCAAATCAGCCACGGCACCCATGGTTTATAGAATCTTTTGGCAATTTATTAAAAAATCAAAAAAATCTCTCATACCCACAAAAGTACTCTCTCCGACGACCGATTAATTCACAGTACTCTAGAAGCCCACCGTCCACTGCGGCATCCGGAGGCAATGAGTCTTTGCCGCAAGTCTCTAATAAAAGCTTCTGTTTACATATGGATTTGCCGGCAGTTCTATCCATCTTCTCCTTGCAGGTCCCCTCCTCAGATCTCCGACAGATTGGGATGTGAAGCCATCTGTGAACTGCATCTTCAGGCTCTATGCACTGCAGATGATTCTGCGCCACCGATTCGGGCTTTAAGTGAGTTGGTCTTCAGCTGTGCCCTCAAGGAACAGCTCAGAGACTTTGTCCCGCAATGCAACTCCAGTGTTTTGTCTTGGCTGTATATGCTCCAGGGTCACTTGTACAGCCTGAAAGGTGAACCATCGCTGGAGCAGGATTTTCTTCAAAGAGAATCTGTCTGTATTTGAAAGCTTTAATCCTTCCCCCTCAATAGATCGAATGAACGAAAAGGAACTCCACACCAGTCTCCCTCCTGTTCCTGCCGCTGAGAAGCGACGCCGCCGCCAGAATGCTGCCACCCCCATGCTTTACTGTAGGAAGGGTATTAGCCAGGTTCTGAAAGGTCAAGTGACGCCGGCACGCCATCGGCGGGAGGCCTTGATACGTTATGTCTCCAGGAACAGTAATTTTTCCACATGGCTAAGAGATCATAAATAAATATAAGAACAAAATATAAAATAAAATAGCAAAATAATATAACAATACAAAGTAATAACTAAACAATCTACACAGGAGAATCCTGGTGATGAAAAAGATTAGAGAAATCTTCTCCTTCTCCTCTCGCAGAGGACGCTCAGACACCTTGTTAGCGGGTGATTGTTCACGGTTCTTGTTCACATCTCCGTAACACGGCCTTCCTTGCCATGGTGGTCTAATTTCGGAAATACGTCAACACCATGATCTTCCATTTTCGACAATTCATTTTTGAGGCCACAGTGCCTCCTGCAGCAAAGAATATAACGCTTTTAGAAATGCGTCTTCTTTACTCTTACCCTGATCTTGCCTAGCACACGTTTATCACTCACTCCTCACACGAGTCCTTCAACACTCATGGCCTTCGGTTTGATTCGAATCTGAGATGCAGGTGTGAGATAATTTTGGCATATTCAGACTTCGGTTTGTTTACAGCACTACCCGCTATTATCTATGGCACACTGGAGCCTTTTATTGAATCTGGAATCGGTCTCAAAACATTTACCAAGTCTGAGAATTACAGTAATGCCTGCTGACACGGTAATTTTGAACCTACTACTCCACAAGCGTAAAAACTTAACAATATATGTTTCTCTTCCTCCCTAATTTATCTTGAGAAAAGGTGATTGGTTAGGGGATTTTCCAGTTTAAACATGTTATAAAAATATATGTTGAATATTATCATAATAAAATTGGAACCTCGTAAATAATTGCTGCAATTTCTGCAGTGGGGAGCTGAAATTTTAAAAATTGGAAGATTACAGAGCACCAGTGACCCACATTCTTCTCTAGTTTACAGGAGTTTGGCTCCACCTTAGTGAATATTATTGTTATGATGATACCAGTCGGATGCTGTGTGACAGCAATGAGGGAGGGTGGACGCTCGCGACTGACTATGTTACTCAATCAGCCATCGTTTAAAAATCTGTCTGAATGGAACGATCGTCATTTATCATCACAGAAAGTCCCAATCAACTTCATCTTTCCAAATACAGAACCCTGTCTTTACTATCAAATCAGACAACGCCTGAACGGTTCTTGGTTTCAACTCTGTTTTTAGCATGACATTCCTCCCTGTTCTCAAAGTTTTATCTGGGCCATTTGTCACATAATACTCGGAGAGTCTGTGGAAAGCATCCAAATTGTTTGGCAAGGTTGACGTGGTGACTATGTGTTAGGCCCCACTAAAGTGGCAGCTTCAGTGACAGCCCACAGATGGTACTCCCAGCTACAGAGCGACCACCCCCACATGGTCTGCCATTTGCCACGTCCATGCCATTATCTGTATGGCATATGGAAGTAATAGTAATACAGGTCAGCAGGACCAGCAAAAATTGTTAGGCCAGACACTACCCCACCGGTAGGACATTACTGCACTGCTCTATCACTGATGGGCAAGTGATCGTGTTCGCCGTCCATTTGGAGTCTATTATTAATAGCACGAATCTACTTCTCTATCGATATACATGCCTGGCTCACTATCCAGACAGAGACTGTGCAGGAGGGAAGGGACTATTTACAGGAAAGCTCACGGTCGCGGACAACCCTGAATTAGCCTTATAATTTATGACAACTTGGTTTACACACTACTTAATGTTGGCAGTAACGTCCCACAGCCATTTCAGTGTTGATATAACAAACTACGGCACACCGATGTTACTATTTACACCAAACAGCTACACTAATATTAATGTAATTTCACATTTGCTTCTCACCACTTCCAGACCAGAGCTCAAGCCCATCATCCCTTGTGAGGTTACATACAATACGGTCAATTCCCTTTCAATCGGTGGGGAAGTAGAGAGTACCCACGGTCTCTGACAGCACTCAGAACTCGATCATGCCTCCACTCACCACCGTGACTATAGAAAGAACAAAAAGGTGCATCTTTTATGAGCTATCCAACAAATGGCTTCACATTGCGTTCCACATCATCAACTGCATTAGCAGGACTTACAAGATTCTCAACAGTTAGTCTAACTCTTTAATTAAGAATTCATATTTCGCCCGCCACTGTTCTATGTCTGTTTGATGCCCATGCTTGACAAATCTGATATCCCTTGCTACACATGGCATGCCAATACTGGTACGGAGATGGTGAAGTGTTCCAGACACCTGCAGTTCCTGCCACCCTTTTCTGGCTC